>NW_013667748.1:194555-205769 GCF_000517525.1 Limulus polyphemus
AGCATGGCCAGGCGGTTAGGGCGCTTGACTCGCAATCTGAGGGTCGCGGGTTCGAATCCTCGTCTTACCAAACATGCTCGCCCTTTCAGCCATGGGGGGGTGTTATAAGGTGACAGACTATCCCACTATTCTCCGATAAATAAGTAACCCAAGATACCTTCCCTGTTCACTGTTAAATTAGAAATGAGTACCTGGAGAAGAGATGGACGCCACCAGGTAAATCTGTCCGAGAACCAACGATGATGCATGAGCATCTAAGGTGCCCCAAGAATCGCAAGCAGCCTAAAAACTAAAAAAAAAAATCTTTACGATGAGTGGATAGGGTAAGACACCCCTCTCGTTTGTTTCTTGTTAAGCACAAAACTATACAATGGGCTGTTTGTACTGTGCCAACCATGGGTATAAACCCGGTATTTAATCTTATAAATCTTCAGATTTACCTCTGAGCCACTTGGGGCCGCTCCCCTCGTATTATTAATTTACGATGCATTAGATAAATATTTTGTTTATTTTTCATTATAAGCTAATTGAAAAACATTGTATAGGATATTGTTTGTTTTGTTTTTAATTATGCACAAAGCTACACAAGGGCTATCTGTGCTCTGCCCACCACGGGTATCGAAACCCGGCTTCTAGCGTTGTAAGTCCGCAGACATACCGCTGTGCCACTGGGGGGCGTATAGGATATTACCCAATAAGCTGTATATTACTGTGAGCATACGTTTTATATTGCTAATGTTTGTAAAGTTCAGTAGCTTATCGATATTAATTTTTGTTGGCAATAATACTTGATTATATATTAATCTTTAAAGTATAATGTAGCTGGGCGTTTGTATATATTTACGCATGTTCTGAAGTGTCAGCTCTGTTACAGAGTTTAGGTTAAGATTAACAATAACGTTAATAACAGTCACTTTTCACAGATAAGAATAATTTAAAAGTTCACTGTTTTCCAATTTACATAACATAATATTAATAATTTATTTAATGTTAATATGAAATGTTTGTAGTTACAAATCTTATGTTACTATATAAAACTGGTATATGCAGGTACTTTCGCAATAACAATTTCAACTTCAAAGTGGCCACCTCTTCAACATGCATGTGACCCAAGTATGTGACATCACAAAATGACTTTTGCTACGTCCAAGATAATTGTCCTAGATCATGCGCAGTTTGCACATGACGCACGGCCTTCCCGACCCCTACTAGAATCATTTTAATGATGATTTAAGTGATATGATACAGTTTCTAAATACATGTTTATTTTAAATTGCCTGTGATATGAGTTATATGAGATCATTTTGCCCCATCTTTTTTTGGGGGGGGAGGCATATATCCAAACGTATTGGTAAAACGGCCCCCAAACACGAAAAGTGCATTATTTTATCAATATATGAAAATTTATATATCCATTGTTTGTTTTAACTAAAAGTTACATTAATAACACCCCCCCCCCCAGCGGCACAGTGGTATGTCTGCGGACTTATACTGCTAGAAACCGGGTTTCGATACCCGTGGTGGGCAGAGCATAGATAGCCCTTTGAGTAGCTTTGTGCTTAATAACAAACAACAACAATATTTATAACAAAAAAAAAGTTGATTTTAAAACCTTTTGCTTTTTTCTTGACCTTAATCTTAATTGATGAATATCGCATTCAAAGTTAAGTTAGCTGTCCCATCTTCTCCTAAGTGTTATTAAGAATATTTCTTAAAATACTGTTTAACTTATTGTAAGCAAATAACGAGCAGATTTCTTCAGTTCTCCATCCAAATACAGGACTGTACATTACTTGAAATAAGGAATGCTGACGGGTAATTTAATGATAGAGAGATTTTAGCAATAAAGTAAGAAAAAAGAAACACCTTTACTCCCCAGATACTAATAAGAACTTTTTATTTCAACCAACGTTTCGCCTTCGCGGCTTTATCAGGGCTAGAAGAGCTGATAGAGAGGAAGACATTACACCGATAAAGCTTTAACAACAAGTTGCAAGCCGAAGTGAGAATATTGATCTCAGAGACTTTCTTCATCACTGGCCCTGGCCAAGATCTGAAACAAATTAGAATGAACAGGAACGTCACATTCACCTACATTAGTTTGTTATTTTGTACGAATTATTTACTTTCTTTTAATAGAACCAATGTAATTCTGCTGACGTAAAGAATTTTCGAACATCAAAGAATTTTTGTGTGAAAACGATCTTCCTAGTTAGTTTGACAGAATACGTTGTTGTTATTTAAATAAGCGAAGTTTAGTTACATCTCGGGTTTATGATGTAACTAAAAATATTGTGGTTATTAGTTTTCCTTATCATTAGGTACGGTAGTATTTAACAGTAGGGATCGTGATGAAACAAAATGGCAGCCATAAAAACCGCCCGTTTAAAGCCATCTTTAAAATATCTGAATATTAATGATGACTGTTTCAAAGTATTCAAAGTAGTGTGACGAATTTATTATTATATATTTATTTTAATATCAACGTTTGTTTAGATGAAGTTTATATTTAGAAATATGCATAACTTATAGTGTTAAATATGTATTGCAAAACTCCCGCCTTTTCTCCAAAGTTGTAGAAGATTCTCGAGAGTAAGAATCAGCAATATATGTCTGTACGTAAGCGTTTAACTTAGCGTCAATATTGTTACGCAAAACTGAAAATTCGAAAAAGCCTCTACACGCATATAAATATAACCATCGCAAAGCGCCAAAAAAAAAGTAGTATCTCATTTTAGTTTGCTATAGTCAGTGTGCTATAAACTTCGGAAGCTATAACTGTGATTGTTATAACGCTTGTCACTCGGAAAACTTCAGATATTTGAACAAAGCTCGAACATTATAAATCATTTAACTTCAGTGGATTCATATCGGACATTTGTACCTTTACGAAGATATTATATAACTTCAGCTGTAAAAGAACCTCGACCTGAAATCGACGTGTGTGGCTGGTGATTAACGAAGGGCAAAGCTAGCTAGCTCTCTATTAAGTGAATTATACCCACGTCAACTCGTAATTAACTCGCTCATCGTGAACCCTCGATAAGATATAGAAGAAGTTTCAGATTAGAAAGAAGACTTTACATTACTTGTAAGTTTGTAAAACTTTTGTATATAAATCATTGTTCGTAATAACTATTTGTAATAACTGTTATTCTAAATCGTAATATTGTTTGTATATTAAAATATATTTTTACTTATCTGCTAAATCCAAAGTATGATTTAAAACTTTTATACCTACTTTGGCTCATACCAACATAATTACAGTGATTTGCCAAAGTAGGGATGATTTTTTTTTAAATTTTAAGTCACTCAGTTTTTGTAGTTTTGACTTTCTGTCAATATTTTTTGCAGCTTTAAAACTTTCTATGTCACTATAGCTAGCGAGGTTACAAATATATCGATCCACACTTGTCTTTCTAAAATTAAAATTTGTTATTATACTTGTATTGGTAAATGTTATTTGATAATTAAAAGTTAGGTGAAAAATATCATCGTAGGGTATGCCCACAGATACAGCTGAGGTGCATTTTAAAACCTAATTGTCGCTTTAGTTTTTTTTTTTAATTTAATGGCCAAATTCTATCTTTTCAATCTTCTTTCATTGTTTATAAATCTACTTGTTCCTGCTGTCAAGTTAGTGACGTATAAAAGAACATGCTAATGTTAGATCTCTAGTTAAGTCTAACATACGTGAATAGGTGTATGTGACATTATTGTTATTTCTAATTTGTTTATGATTTTGGCTATAGCCAATGATGAACAAAGCCTCCGTCTTAAGAATAAGATGATCTGAATAGAAGAACCGTGACTATAAGTATTAACGTACATAATTCATGATGAATGGACTTAACAAATTAAAGAACATCGAAAAGAATTACGAGCACAGTGAATTTGCAAAGTTTACAGTAATATTTTCGGTGACGAGGAACCCTCTTTGAGACTGATAATGGCTGGAGACGGCTTGAATGGGTAATGAAGAAAAACTTTAATATAGGTTTAACATAACAGTAAATGTACAGTAATATGCTTAGATAAGAGGCTATTCAATTATCACCAGATATTTTAAACTCAAAATAAGAAGTTCCTTTCATGCAAATATTTTAGAATTTTATAAAGTCAATTTAAAGTTTATTTCTTTGATACTTTGTGTGACCATCCTTAGTTAAAATCACTGCCTGAAGCTGAAAAACTATGCTTTCTTCAAGGTTTTGATATACTTGGTGGAACTGATTCCATGCGTCTCGGAGTATTGCCTTGAGATCTTCCACAGATTTTATCTGTTTTTACTGTTTTATTTGATAAAGATACTCACATATACACTCAATAATATTGATGTTTGGGAGGTTACACCAAACATGCCAGGGTTTCATCTGCTCCCCTTTATATCAAAATACTGTTTTACCACGTTCTCTGTGTTTTTGTTATGGTTATAATACTGGAAAATAAAATATCTCCCACTAAACGACGTTCGAAACGAATAACTCTGTAAATGAGTATTTGCTTATATTGAGTAAGATCCGGGACTCCATCAATATCGCAAAGATCGTCACTTTAGTTTTGGCTAAACAGCCTCTTACTTGGATGCTACCTATAAAACTTAACTTAAAGCTGTAGAAAATGTTCCTCTAATTTCTCAACATTCCTGCGACGAACGTACTGGCGTCTATTGATTCTAAGCTTTGATTCATCAGACCGAAGTATCTTTCTCCAATACTAGTGGTTTCCTAGAGTTCTTCCAATCCTCTTCGAATCCTCGTCTCACCAAACATGCTCGCCCTTTCAGCCATGGGGGCGTTATTATGTGACGGTCAATCCTACTGTTCGTTGGTGAAAAGAGTAGCCCACGAGTTGGTGATGAGCGGTGATGACTAGCTACCTCATCTCTAGTCGTATACTGCTAAATCAGGGACGGCTAGCCCAGATAGCCCTCGTGTAGCTTTGCGCAAAATTTAAAACAAACAAACAATAAAGTTCTGTAGGAACCTGCCAGATTTACATCTGTCTCTCAGTGAAGCAAGCCTAAGGTACTTAACATCTGATCTGGAAATCTTAGATCGACTTCTGGGTCTGCTCTTGTCAACAGTGGTACTAGTATCAATGTCTTTTGATTATTTTTTTAACTTTAACTGATATTTTTTAAAGAAATTTCCTGCTGACTGTAGCCCTCTTCACATAAAGCTGATATGCTGAGTCTTCATCAGAAACTATACGTCTTGAAAATTGAACAGCCATGATAGACACAGATTAAAGAAAGTTTTATCTACATTTTACAGAATCAAATAATAACTAGCGATCAAGTAAAAGAATTTTGAATACTTTTACAATAGAAAATTCATAAATGTGTGGAATGCTTTATGATTTGTACGTCAGTATAAAAGCCTCAACATTATAACAACTAAAAACTACATGCCCCAGTTTTTAGAAACATGACTAGTGTAAGTTCTCATATCTTAGAATTCATATCAAACGCATTATTTGGAAGGTATTTGAATAAACAAGGGTTTTAGATGAGCATTATGACTATATTTCATCCTGGTCACCTTATGCGCAGAAGATGGTGGTCTCTAATTTATGAACAGTAGTGTATACTTGTCTAGACTAAACATTAACCTGCATCTATTATTATTTAACAGTGACTAGAGAATAGATAATTAGAGTGTATGATTTATGTCATTCCAATAATTTTTAGTCGCGGCAAAGCGGCTCATAGAACGGCTCTGAGGTTTTCAAGTACAAATTTTTAGCTCGTAGCTCCGTCATCTCCTGACCGATTTGAGATCTAGTTACAGTTTTGGACTCAGGAGGTCAAATCCTTTCAATTGATGTACTTGTCCACGTACAAAGTCTCATAGATTAATTTACTCTAATCCTGCCTAAAATAATTTCAAGTGCCGCGGCTATTGAAGATTCCATCTTGTTTGAATAAATGTGTGTTGAATAAAGATACGAAGATTAATGGGTTTTAGAGCTATATAAACTAAAATTTCAACAAAGAATTACAAAACTAAATAAGTTTATTCAAACCCAGATGGTTCCTATCGAATGAGATTTACATTAACTTTTACTCGAATAAACCAACGATGAAAATGAACTTAGCAAGTGTAATTTGTATCAACCTTATGAGGAGACCTCATTTTAGTACTTTTGTCTAAGAGCGTCAGGAAAGGCTACAGTGACTAGACTTAATTCTGAAAAAAAAATCTCAACTCTATAAAGTAATAACGTGAAGAAACAAAAAGCCACGCGCCCAGAAAAGATGTAATCGCCAAGGATTGAGCTACAAGAGCATTCATTAGTATACAAAGGCGCATCATTTCTAGAACTGACAAGTGCGCGCTTTTCTGTGATCAGGTTTTTAAAAAGGAGGGCAACAAACTGCGTGTGCATTCTTGACAACGTTCTAAAATTTGTCGGTAGCAATGTTCTACGTGGATCCAAGGAGCTAAAGTGTTTTGTTTCCAAGAACTGGAATTTTAAAAGTATATTTACTTATTTCAAACGAATTAGCTAAAATAAAGATTAAAGCGGTAACGAAAAAACTTGTACATTTCTAGAGATGTTTGTTTGTTTTGAATTTCGCGCAAAGCTACACGAGGGCTATCTGCGCTAGCCGTCCCTAATTTAGCAGTGTAAGACTAGAGGGAAGATAGCTAGTCATCACCACTCACCGCCAACTCTTGGGCTACTCTTTTACCAACGAATAGTGGGATTGACCGTCACATTATAACGCCCCCACGGCTGAAAGGGCAAGCATGTTTGGTGGGACGGGGATGCGAACCCGCGACCCACAGATTGCGAGTCGAGCGTCCTAACCACCTGGCCATGCCAGACCTTCTAGAGATGGTAGAACCTAGTTACGTTTTAGCTATACATCCTTAGCAACTGTGTTGATTTTTCAATGTGCATGAGACTTGAAGTATATATATTTTAGCCAGAGGGTGATGATATGTTACAAATGTGACGATATTTCAAATAATGTAATGTGATATTGTAGACACTAACATGTGACATCTCTCTTATTTCATCTTCAATATTTCAAATCAGCTGACATACCTTACAATTTAGAACACGGTTTGTTTCACAGCATTCTGATATGCTGTAAACAGTTCTCTCTGGGAAATTTCGCATTTTTCGCAGTTTAAGTATCTTAAACAGGTGGAAATACCTTGCGTCTCTAGAATATGGTGTATGTTTCACTGCAAAATTTAGATTGACATCATATTAAAAATACTTTCTGAAAATGAAAAATTTTGTATTTTTCTTTTTTACACCTGCAACGCTTAGATCTTCCAAAAGCGTGTTTAGGCTAAGATTTTTTATACTCTTTGTCAAATCTGACGTTGTAATAATTTTTGTACTACTTATCATATGAAATGAAAATCTCAAATATTAAAGAAACCTGTTTTGTAGCTTTCAGTGCATTTTTCATATGAAGTTAGTTTGTTTGTTTGTTTTTTAATTTCGCGCAAAGCTATATCTGCGCTAGCCGTCCATAATTTAGCAGTGTAAGACTAGAGGAAAGGCAGCTAGTCATCACCACCCACCGCCAACTCTTGGGCTACTCTTTTACCAACGAATAGTGAGATTGACCGTCACATTATAACGCCCACACGGCTGAAAGGGCGATCATGTTTGGTGTGACGGGGATTCGAACCCGCGACACTCAGATTGCGAGTCGAGCGCCCCAACCACCTGGCCATGCCGGGGCCATGTGAAGATAATATGACATATTACACTATATAATTGGAGCATTCATCATTTTCGAAATTTATTCAGTTTTTGTTTTTGAATACATAAAACCCTATTACAAAGGATCCTATCCGTTACCGAAGAAATAGTAATATTCAGAACTTTAGACGCAGTAATCAGGATAAGCTACTGGTTTGAAAAATATTTTTAATTATATAAGTCATAACTTACACGAAAAGGGTTAAATAGAATTTACAGTGTAGAAAGATAAGTTTTCTACCTTGGATTTTATTATAATAAATATAACTTGATATTTACTGACAGTCGATAATAACCAGACCAAAAATGCTATTCTATTATTCTATTATTACTCGTTGTTTTTATTTACGTTTCGAAACAAAAAAAAAAGAGAGATATTTTTCACATATTTTTTTCTTGAATTTATAAACTAGACTCTACTACTTAATAAAATGAAAAGCTTATTCTAATACATTATTGTTTTTATTTTGCTCCCAGCAAATACGTGGCTTGTGTTTGGACGGAAACACCACTTGAGAGCCACGAAGATCACTTTCTGAATGGAATAAAGTAGTGTTTCTCGGTTGTTTATTCTCCCTTTGTTCATTGTGACAATGTTCTTTGATTATTTGGCGGTGAGGTTTATGCGTGTGACTTTCCATTAGAGGTGAGCTCCATTGAAATAAAGATAATTCTCGCGAATGTTGATTCTGTTGTCTTTCATTTTGGAAACTTGGCATCGAGAAGTGACCTCGAGATTTACAGATATTCTTCCTTCTTGAGCTTTTATTCCAGATGTCATTGTTTAGTAGAAATAAACGTGGTGTTTTTAGCTGTTCCTCATCTTTCTGCTCTGGTTGGGAAATGTAGAATATCAGATGACAACGGCGGGAAAACCACCCTCTCAAATGGGAGAGGGACTGTTTAAAAGTAGAGTTGAATATGCAATGTAGAAGAGGGTTAACAAAGGTGTTACACAGGGTGAAACACATAACTCCTATGTAGATGTGAGAATGCATGTACATCCCTTCCTGTTTTTTACTGTCGAAATATACAATAGACACCACAACGTGCATCGGAATCCACATCAACCCAATTACTACAACGTTTGTTACCAAAATTTTCACTGTACGTAAATGACGCTGTGAACGTAGTTCATATAAGGCTGTTCCTCCGTGTCGATAGGTGGCGCCACCACCTGTTGTCATGCCCCAGTTATGTTGCTTAAGTGTTTTGAAAATTTGACGATAGTTGTAGACCAACCAAGACACTGGTAGAACATAGACTAGAAGTAAAAATAACACAGTAAAAGTACTAGTTTCTCCCACTGTTGTTCTATCCGGCCAGACTAGTGTACAAAACTTCACCACATTCTTCTCGTAGGGTAAAATGACCACAGTAAAAAACAGTGCACATGGCAATAAAAGTGCGCCACCTATTGCCCAAAGTGCAACAATGAGTCCAAGAGTATGTTTGGTAGAAATTTTAGAACAGGCTGTACGAGAACAAAGTCCACGATAGCGTTCAACACTGATTAGGGTCGAAGTCCAAGTCAATTGAAACCCACATAAGCACTGTGAGTAGAACAAAACACTGCATAGGCCCTTCCCAAATAACCACTCCTCGGTGATTCTGGTTGCAGCAATCAGAGGAATACCGGCGGCAAATATCAGGTCAGTAACTGCCATGTTAATGATGAGAAAGTTGGTTCCAGTCTTCATGCGGCGATCACGGTAAAACACCCACATTATAAGGATGTTTGTTAGCACGGCGAGCATCAAGATGGCAGACAAAAATACGACTTCGAGTAAACGTAATTGGAAAGGTCGCTGGAATTCACTGTAGAATGTAAAGTACACTCTCGAAACTCCCTTCCACTTCTCACTGGGGTTCAGAAAATAAGACTTGTTCAGTGGGCTATCTTCCTCCATCACTGAATGTCCTGCTTCAATTAACAAAAAAAAATATAAAATTCTGTAGCTAATTTATTTGTGCTTATATAAATACTTTCGTTAGCAGTTTCTAGAATACTAGCAAAATACACCTACAACTACATGTTCACCTACACGTAACAACTATATACTCACGCCTACACACACGTACATACACAAATACATAGATGCACGTATTTACACAATTATATACCCAAACCCACTCACCCACAAACACATAATAACTACATACATTATCACCCACTCACGTAAATAAATACATCTCCCCCACACATATATATATATACAGATATAAATGATTTATGCATTCACGATATTTTCAACAAGTGAAAAACAAGTTTCGTTGTAATAAGTTATTATGGGTGGTCTCCATGACGTTAAGTTATAACATAAATCGTAGAACACAAGGATTACTCTTGAGACTGGCTATATGATTTTCATTCCGGAAATTGAACGGATACATAAGATGTACTGTACAAGACAAAGTTCGAGATCTCAGAATTTCTCAACCTATTTTGTTGTTGTTCTTGGTGTATATAATGATTCATAACAACCTAAATGATTAACGATAAACCGAGAATTTTAATAGCAACAATCATCTACTTTCTTGGTTCGTTAATAATGAAAAAATTAGGATCTCAATGATCTACCATAAAATGGGATATCGTAGAATATAGTCAATCACTATGTACGTATGAGTGATTGACTATATTCTACGATAAGTACATTTATGTACGTATGATTGATTGACTATATTCTACGACAAGTACATTTATGTATGTACGTATGAGTGATTTACTATATTCTACGATAAGTACATTTATGTACGTATGATTGATTGACTATATTCTACGACAAGTACATTTATGTATGTACGTATGAGTGATTTACTATATTCTAACAAGTACATTTATGTATGTACGTATGTTTACTATATTCTACGACAAGTACATTTATGTATGTACGTATGAGTGATTGACTATATTCTACGATAAGTACATTTATGTATGTACGTATGATTGATTGAATATATTCTACGACAAGTACATTTATGTATGTACGTATGAGTGATTTACTATATTCTACGATAAATATATTTATGTATGTACGTATGAGTGATTGACCATATTCTACGATAAATATATTTATGTATGTACGTATGATTGATTGACTATATTCTACGACAAGTACATTTATGTATGTACGTATTAGTGATTTACTATATTCTACGATAAGTACATTTTCACTCATACGTACATACATAAATATACTTATCGTAGAATATAATAAATCAATCATACGTACATACATAAATGTACTTATCGTAGAATATAGTCAATCACTCATACGTACATACATAAATGTACTTATCGTAGAATATGGTCAATCACTCATACGTACATACATAAATATATTTATCGTAGAATATGGTCAATCACTCATACGTACATACATAAATATATTTATCGTAGAATATGGTCAATCACTAATATGTACATACATAAATGTATTTATCGTAGAATATAGTAAATCACTCATACGTACATACATA
>NW_013667748.1:206521-214630 GCF_000517525.1 Limulus polyphemus
TACTATTTACTATCTATCTACCAATAACCCAAGAGTTGGTTGGTGGTGGGTGCTGTTTACTATCTACCTTTCCTTGTATAGCATTGAATGAATTTTCACACAAAGAAACGCTTTACTTGTTTGTTTTTTTTTTAATTAGAAGATTGTTCTTTAGTCACGCGAATAACATCATAATTTTTTATACAATCAGTTTCTTTGGGTAAACTTTTATTTCCTTCTAAAAACTTTGAAACTCCTTTCAACAAAATTATTCATAATCTACTGATACAAAAGAATTCATGATCCCCATTTCGCTTTGGATTAGAAAAAATTTGATCCTCTCTTTCACTCACTTTGTTTTGGTTTATTGCTCTGAGTCAGAAAAACTCTTGATTCTGTTTTACACTTTCTCTGTTTGGTTTCATCCATCTAGATCATAAAATCAACCATCTTTTGCTTCATTTTTATTCACTTCATTCGTCGTTTTGAATCAGGTTATTAACGTTATTCCAGATTACTTGGATTCCTCTATTTTACTTTCTTTTTTAATTCATAAATCTGGATCCGATAGCTCGTAATCCTCCATTTTCTTTACTCAATTCATAGCTCTGAAACAAATATCCCCATTTCAGTTTCTTTACTTAGATTGTAATTTTCAACCGTATAACACATCATTTTTCTTCTCAGTTCCTTTACTAGGTAAGATTCGTGGCTCTGGATTGGATAATTCGCGATCCTTTGTTTCGGGGTTTTTTACTTGGTTCGTAGTTCTAGATTTTGCTGTTTGTTGCGTGGATGACAATGAGCAAGTTCTAACAGATGAAGCGATATTGCTGTAGCTGCAACAACGTTAACTACAGAAAGTAATTTACTTAAAACAAAACATAATGTCTATAGATGTAGTTATAAGTCCTCTGTTAGAAGGCAAATTTATCCCTTTATTCGCAGGCTCATTCTTTATCGCGTACAACATATCTGAGTATGGTCGTGATATTTGAACTAGAAAAACTAGATTGATACAAGATTATAGTAAATATTACAAAAATAGCCATTGATTTTAATGCTGAGCTCACTCGGTTATCTATGTATAAGTAGAGTTGTTTTTATTATCCAAACCGACACTAATCAACTGGTAACTTTTTAATTGGCCAGATCGCCTGTTTGCTGTATGTAGACTTTCCCACCAAGCTCAACAACGGCTACCTGGGTATAGCCATTCTTAATATTTCAAAGGGAATATCAAAGGATCAGCACAGTTTTTTTCATCGTAAGCTTACAGGTCCAGCCAGCTTTTTTCAACATGTAATCTTTAGAGCAAAGAACAAACAGAGAAAAATCCTTGTTTGTTGTTGAAGAAGTTTCGTTCCTATCCTTAGCTTTTCTCCGTAATTTGAGCTCCAACTAAACTTTCATTTTTTTAGAGAAAAAGTAGAAACAATTTCAATTTAAAACATTTCGTTTTTGTGGGACTTCTTTTTTATATCCTGAGGCTGCTAAGCACCAGAATTTTATTGTTTTCAAGGTAATAAGCTTTGATGTAAGTATTTTCTTAAAGTATTCGAGTTCCGTACTGTAAGCATTGCATATCCACATATTTATTTGGATGTCATAAAACGCGCTCCGCACTTTGGAACCGTGAGTGCTCTATAAGAGAGACTGATTTTTTTTTGTGTTTTTTTTGCACAAAGCTACATAAAAGGCTATCTGCATTTAGCCGTTTTTATGTTTACGCTTATGTAATAGCGGAAAGACTGGTAGCCAGTAGCACAACCTGCCAACTCTTGGACTACTCTTACCTGACCATATAATGGAAACTGACCGTCACTCATAAAGGATTCTAGTCTCAAGGTACAGAGCGTGTTTTTACAGTAATGGGATGCAAATATTGACCACTCGGTTTTACAGTACAAACACATTAACCACTAGCCACGTCCGACTAAAAGGGAGAGCGTGAAATCCTAGCATTCCTAGCTGTTGTCTAGCTAGTAGCCTATGAGTTTCGATAAATAAACATATAAACACTCTGTAACTGTGACTTATTATTAATCCATAGTAAAACATTGAAGAACTAAAAATATTAAACAACTTAAGAATAAGAGTTTCGATAAATAAACATATAAACACTCTGTAACTGTGACTTATTATTAATCCATAGTAAAACATTGAAGAACTAAAAATATTAAACAACTTAAGAATAACACAAGAAAGACCAAACAGCCAAACTGTTGTTCATATCGACACACAAGAAAGACCAAACAGCCAAACCTTTGTTCATATAGACACACAAGAAAGACCAAACAGCCAAACCTTTGTTCATATAGGCACACAAGAAAGAACATGTAACTAAAACAATTCCCAAACATGATGTTCCGCTATCTGTGATACGTGTAGGTGCTAAAAGTGCTAAAACGTTTTTTTAAATATAAGTTGTAAAAAAACATTCTACAACAGTAGTGTGACAGATATACATGCAACAACACCAAAATATCATTAAAATTCTGAAAATACCTCACGGCTTTGACTTTTAATTATCTGTGATATATATAGATATAGATATGCTCCGTACAGCTTAGTTTTAGGGCTTATTAAACTAAAATGATTTCTATATGAACCACAGTTTGGTTGCTTGGTCTATCTTTTGTGTCTACACAAATCCCACTTTGGCTGTTTGGTCTTTCTTGTGTTTCTATATGAACCACAATTTGGTTGCTTGGTCTATCTTTTGTGTCTACACAAATCCCACTTTGGCTGTTTGGGCTTTCTTGTGTTTCTATATGAACCACAGTTTGGTTGCTTGGTCTATCTTTTGTGTCTACACAAATCCCACTTTGGCTGTTTGGGCTTTCTTCTGTGTCTATACGAACGCCACTTGGGCTATTTCACCTTTTTTTGGCGCGTCTATACGAAAATTAAGAACAAACAGCTCAATTGGGTTCGTATAGACACACAAGAAAGCCCAAATAGTCAAAATGTGGTTCCCATAGACACACACAAAAAACAGTCGAAGTGGGGTTCATATAGACACGAAATAAAGACCAAACAGTCAAACTGGGGGTCGTATAGACACACAAGAAAGACCAAATAGCGAATGTGGGGTTCGTATTGGCACACTGAAAGAACAAATCGGCCCAAGTTTGGTTCCTATAGACACAAAAGAAAGCCCAAACCGCCATATTGTGGTTCATATACACACACAAGAAAGACAAAACAGCCCAAGTGGGGTTCGTATATATACACACAAGAAATCCCAAAGCGCCAAAGTATGGTTCATATAGACACACAAGAAAGAACAAACTGCCAAATTGTGGTTCGTATAGAAACAAAAGGTAGATCAAACAGCCAAATTGTGGTTCATATACACACACAAGAAAGACAAAACAGCCCAAGTGGTGTTTCTATAGACACACAAAAAGAAACAAACTGACCATTTGGGGTTTGTATAGAAACGCAAGAGATGATAAACAAACCAAGTGGGGTTTTTATAGACACACAAGAAAGGCCAAACAGCCAAAGTGGGGATGTGTCTATATGAACTACACTCTGGCTGTTTGGTCTTTCTTCTCTGTCTATACTAACAACAATTTGGCTGTTTGGGCATCCTTTTGTGTCTATACGAACCATACTTGGGCTGTTTGATCTTTGTTGAGTGTCTATACGAACCCCACTTGGGCTGTTTGTTCTTTCTTGTTTCTCTATATCTTTTCCTTGAGAGAAAAGGTTGTCACAAAATATAAAAAATGACACTGAATGTTTAAAGAAACGTTAATGTCTACAAAATAGCATAAAGTAATAGAATTAGGTTCATAAATATATGTATAGCTTTCTCATTCTTCAGCTTCTTTGTGATCTATATATTCGGTCAATGGTTCAAACGAAGATACACCAGCATCAGTAAACTTCATAAAATACAATTTTACTTGAAACTCTAGCTTTGTTAAGAATAATTATATATGACTAATTATCTACATAAATAATATGCAACAATACAGCTTACTAACCCGCTATAGAAGGCTTTGGAATAAGAAAGAACAAATTAGAACCATCATTCGTCTTAAATATTTCTGCAAAACCCCATTGTTGTTTTTTCATGAATATTTCACGTTCAGAAGTTGCGGAGTAAGCAATATGCTGTAAGTTTCATTAAACACAATCATACAATAAACAGAATATGTAAGTATAACTTTCGCTGGATGTATTTGTGCACACATCAATTTACTAAACATAAAGTTGCAATTCATAGTGTTTACACAGATACATAGCATAACTTGCTAATAACCACGCCTTGTTAAACTACACGATCTAAGCATTAGTTCTATCCTGCGCTTAAAAAATCAATTTCTTATTCACTTCCCTCCAAAAAAGAAAAACAAACAAACTGGAGACGACTGTATTCACTTACTCTTTGGTGCTTCATAAGTCTGTTTCTTGATTCCATCCTTACACACTGTGCATGAAGGTTGGTTTAGTGCATGCTTGCGAATCAGGTTTCTATTTGACGCTGTTTAAAGACGTGTAACATTTAAATATCCATGGTAAGATCCTTCCCTTTTTTGCTTAAAGTTAGATCGAATAAGACTGGGTGAACAACATGAAGATTCTTTTTCAAAGAAATCCTAGCTTTTCCATACTACAAAGAATTTTGTTTGTTTGTTTGAAGTTAAGCACAAAGCTACACAATTGGCTAAATGTGCTCTGCCCACCATGGGTATCGAAATCCGGTTTCTAGCGAGACATCCCGCTGTGCCACTGGGAGGCTACTACAAAAAATCAGCAAAACTATTGCATGTTGAACCAGGGTTTAAATTAAAAAGCCAGAAGAAGAGCTTTAGATGGATTGAAATAATGAAGAATCACAATGAATAACAAAGTGTAGTATTAGACAAGAAAATGAGTGTCTTACCTTCTTAAAATAGATATATAAGATGACAATCTAGACGTATTGTTATACGTTAATTACTATTGTACGACTGAATACCTTATGACAAAATTTAATATATATATATATGTATGAAGTTGTTTTGTTTCTAATCTAAAACTACACTTGACGTCATTCATTCCAATCTCTTGAAGTAGCTGGTTAACTAATAGTAACACAGAGCGTTAGAGGTGGGGAAGAAACATAGGGAACTACTTATACGTTGATATAGCAGATGGCATGTACTTATGACTTTCAATCAAATGCGAAGTTGTTATCACGGTGACTTGATTAGCGCGATTAGTAAACTATAAGTAATTTTTATCGTTATTATTTTTTTGTTGTCGCAAAGTGTTTCTCTCTTAAAATGTACAATCAAGTTTAGTGTGGTGGAAAAGACGGTTGTCAACCAATCGAGTTGCAAATGAGAAATATTAAACAATTCGTTGTAAAAGTGAGTATTATTAAACAAAAAATTCGATGTGCTTAAAATGAGTCTTCGATACGGTCTTACATTAGGATGCTTGACAGGTAAGAGCAAATTAACTTTGGTGTTTCGACATTTATTGAAAGTGAAGTACTGATATAAGTTGTTCAGATTTAAGACTGAAATTCACACATTTTATCTCCTCCTCGTATTTATTTTCCCTAGGAACCCCAACAATGTGTAGCAATGTTGTCACCCAATATTTCACTCAAGTATGTGTTAACTGCAACCATTAAAGAGTTTTTGGAAAAGTTTGAAAAACTGGACAAATAAACCTACGTATAGGGTAAAAAAAAAAACATTTCAAAAGTTTTCTGATAAGGTATTATTGTTACGAGTATTTTAAACAGGATTTGTAAAGGCTATATTTACATACTATTATTTAAAGCAACCACAGTTTCTATAAAATAATATACAAATAAAATTACATGTAAAACAAATGAAAGTAATATGTTTACTGTTACAGTAGATAAATAGAAACAATAAATAAACAAAAAGTAGCACAGAAAATAATACAAATAACATTCTGTAAATAGATATATAGGCCAAGAACTGCTTCCAAAATATCATAAAATCCTGGATTTACCATGGAAGGTATTATGAAAATTTAATATAAGAACTTTCTTCAATAAAATCTTATTTCTTAAGCTTGAAATATTCTAGCCATATAGAAAACAGCATATAATCAAAGTAATATGAGTAAAGACATCACACAGAAAACATATAACAAAAGGTTATAAGTAGAGACATCCAACAAAGAACATGTAACCGTCGTTCGTATACAAACACAGGAGAACACATAAAATGTTATGCTTATAGATACTCAACAAAGAACGTATAGTAAAAGTATTATAATTTTGACACGTTACAAAGAACACGTGGCTAAAGAGCTATCATGAACTACGTTAGTGGTTCATAATACGGTTCGCCTAGGAATTTCATAAAAGTCTAATAGAACATAAAGGCAAAACCATCTTAAAAATCAGACTTGTTCTTCAAACAACACTCAAAACCTTCTATCTCAATGGCTAAGGCTGCTAAAATATTGATAACAGCAAAAAAAAACAACACAGAAAACGTTGAATTTTTTTATTGTTAGACAAAATATAAATTCATCCATCTATTCTTCATATTTCACAAGCCTATATAAAACAATGGCTCTGAATATTTTATTCAAACCTAATCAAACCTACTAAAAAAATTCTAGCGCAGGTTATAGGAGTATTTTATGCTTATTCTTAAAATAGAAGGATAGATTTTATCAGTATTTTAATCGCTACTGGCCAAGAGTCTCTTTGAAGCCATTCAAACACCGAAGCCTATAACAAAAACTGCACCAAAATCTATGCACAGCTACTAAACAAACTCCTGCGAAGTTGATTCTTGAAAGTCGAGATTCCCACCCTTTAAAATTTTCGTGGTTTGTATAGACACACGAGAAAGATCAAACAGCCAAAGAGTGGTTCAAGTTTGAAGTCAGTGTTTCTTTATATATATATATTTACATACACGTTGTGAAAACAAGTTTGAAGTCAGTGTTTCTTTATATAACATAAATATATTCATATGTACTTGTCATGTATGCAATTTTTTATTATACTGAATCCTTTTTTTACCATTTTTCTGATCACCTCTTTTTAACAACTGCTAAGAAGAACCAAGAAGTAACTGATTGTTAAAACACTAACTTATACGTTACGTTTAGATTGGTTTATACACATAGTAAAAATGAATAATCAACTAACTTCTGTATCTCCTCTTTTAGGTTGTATCATATAGATATTCATAAGCTTGCATTTTTGTATGGAGTCATAGAAAATGGACTCAATGTACACAATTCGTTAATTATTTGTTAGAACAAAAACAGCAAAAACCATTTAATATAATAATTTCAATATTATTAAACGTCAAATAAATAGAAAGGTTAATTTTAATAGTATCAGAAATCATCTATTGGGGGCGTATGAATCACTAACAAAGTATAGAAGAAAAAAATTCAAATAATTTGTGAAGTGGATAACAAAACACATACGTCATAATCAGCTGACGACTGCAGTTTGCATCACGTCATATTTCACGCCCAATAAGAAAACTTGAAAGCTAACTTTTGTTGGAACGTTGAATAGTCCCCCTCTCTTTCAGATTTAAAGGGTTTAAAGATGTGCGTATAATAGAAACTACAATTGATAATTTAAAACAACCAATGAAAAAAATAATCAGCGACATTAAATAGTTTATACTTCCTCTTCATTGGTGATATTTTGACATGTCATTGTGAAACTATAGTCTCATACATAAAGTAAATAAGTAGGCTTAATGCTGAGCTATCTTGTTAAAGGCGTGGCTCTTTCTATTGATCACCAAACTCTCTCTTAAACGGAACTAAGTTTTTACAGGCCTTAGATATAAGATAAATAAAGTTTGAACGGTCGAGTATCAGGTTTTGACTAATATCATTAATGAACACAGCCTCCAAACCTGTTTATCGACAGCGTGAAGTAACAACAACATAAGCAAATGAACTCAGATAAGTTGTTAAAAAAATGTCTTTGTTTTCACAACGTGTATGTAAATATATATATATAGAAACACTGACTTCAAACTTGTTTTCACAACGTGTATGTAAATATAGATAATGTACGTATGAGTGATTGACTATATTCTACGATAAGTACCATTTATGTATGTACGTATGAGTGATTGACCATATTCTACGATAAGTACATTT
>NW_013667749.1:0-4682 GCF_000517525.1 Limulus polyphemus
CTTTCAGTTTTATGTTTCAAAAAATTTGGTTTATCAAATATATTAAAAGTTTTCATTTTACACCATCTTGTAAAGTTAATATTGAGACCTGATGCATTTGAAATCTATTGTTTATTCCATTGAGAAGCTGCTTGAACTAACTGAGATACTGAACCTTTCAATATCATAAGTCTTAAGTTGAACTTCATAGACTAGCAAGGACAGATTGACTTTTGAATTATATTGTTGCGTCATCGAGATCATGCGATTCTCACGCTCTCTACTTTCTAGAATTATCCTGTACTTTGGCGAATGTTCTAGTTCTTGCTGGATATAGGGTAGGCTGGTATATATAAGGGGGGAAACGTGACGCAGGGAGAAAAGGTAATGTGTGTGTAGATAGTGAGTAATTGAACTGCAGTCAGAAGTATTGTTGACGTTCGTTGATTAGCGTTTGTTTTAGCGCGATTGTTGAAGTTAAGTGTATCGGTAAAGTTATATTCGGAAAGAATAAACCAGTTTTATTAAGAAAGAACTTGTGTCGCTTAAGTTTCGTTGGAACGAAGTTACGGGAAATCAATTAACAAACAGAGACGTAACAATACTTATAATTAAATATAAGGTTAAATGAAAAATAATGCTTATTCATTTTGTTGACTGAATTACATTCTTCAAAAATTGTATTACACAGTGGTTTTTAATAATTGGACATGTTTATCTTAACACAAATTCATAAGCTGACCAATGTCAAATGTCCAGTATTGTTTTGAATTGAAACTTAAAATTGACATGTTTTTGGGAGAATTTTTGAAAAAGACCAAACATGAATAAGTTAACCACAAAGTGAAATTCAAATAGCTACAGTTTTTTACAACAGTCTTCAAAATTCTAGCTAGTTTTCATTCCTAAATAATATGATACATAATCTTGAAATTATTTGTATCATAATAGATGTTAAAGCTTTGTTTGTACACATTTGGTTTTTGGTAGTTTGTTCTACATTCCAGAATTAAGTTTGTTACAGTCTTCAAAAACATTTTCTAAACCAGCCATATTTAACCCTAATGTAATTCAGTTCTGAGACACAACATTAACTAACCAACTGTGTGATCATATTTAGAGCAATCAAGATGAAAGTTAGCACAAATATAAATTTTCATGTTCGTAACACAGTGGTTTACAAAAAAAGTTGGATTTGCCCATTTTGAGTGTTTTTTTTAAGTGCTCAGAGCTCACACAAAAGCATAATTTTGGGTTTTTTGATCAATTACTCAGTCATATTTTGACAAATTTAAATGGGGTTTTGTACAAAGATGCTTTTATACAGGCAACACACATTTACAAACAAAAATGTTGTACTTGCCCATTTTTCTGTGTTTTTCACAATTTTTCTGGTATCAAAATTGGCCATGTTGGGATTGTGTGGCAGAGACATGTTGCAATTGATCGTGAATGTTGGCTTCTTTAATATTAATACATCATGCTTAATGCTAACGTTCTTACATTGAGGAGCATTACATTGATCAGCCTTACTGAATCCTAATGTAAATTAAGAATTCTGTAGAGTGCATACTATTCATAATTTAATAATACATTAATCAGTGACAGTCAACCATAATGTTTTGCATTCAGAAACACCATATTATGTTAAGAGTATTAAAATTAATTTATGACACAAAAACATCACCTTGACAAACCATACTTAACTTTAGTGTAAATTGTGGGTTCTTTAGTTAGCTTATTATTTTTTATTTTAATTAATATAAAAAAGTTGCTTATAATTTCAGTTTTCAAATTCTGGTTCAACGGACATTATATTATACTTGGAAAATTAGTAAAAATTACCAATAACAAAACCCTTGTGAAGTTTTATAAGAATACCAGAAAATACTGTGTTCATTACAAATGAAATAATAATGCATGAAGTTAGTCTTGTGTTTTTGAAGAACATGAGAATTTATATTAAATAATGCTTAAGTGTTCATTTTTGCTTATTTATGTAAAAAGCTCAAACTATAAATAACAAAAATATGATTTGGTGTAATTTATAAAAACAAAAGTGTCTGGACAATTGTAACAGGTAAAAGTCAGTGATTTTGGGTTATCTCGAGCTATTGGACTTGAGAAAGTCTTTTTCCAAACCTCCAGTAATGGAAGCTGCAGACAAGTTATTGCTTGGTAAGTAAATAAAATGTTTTATTTTCTTAATACTGTTAAAGCAAGTAAAGAAGAATGTTATGGTTCATATATTTAATATTGTGATAATATATTTAAAGATTAAATTTTAAAAAGTATAATTTTAAATTTAGTATTTTGTGTCTTTTTTTTTATATCATTTGCACATAATTCAAAATTGTTTGCCTACCGTTAGTAGAAGCGACTAAATAATAGTAATATTTTCAAGCACCTTTTCTTTTTTCTGTGTTTGATTTAAAATAACTAAGTTTTCTTTTAAACTAAGCTTATGAAAAAATAAAAATTTATTGGAAACAGTAGCTTCCTACCTCATTCATATCAATATGTTTCAACTATAAAAGAGAAACTACCCAAATTTCAATGTGTATTTCACTGAGATTAACCAAATTTCAAATATTTCAAAAATATTTTATGTTGGTAAAGTAAAATGTAACTATTCTTTTAGGACTAAATAATAGTAATATTTTCAAGCACCTTTTCTTTTTTCTGTGTTTGATTTAAAATAACTAAGTTTTCTTTTAAATTAAGCTTATGAAAAAAATAAAAATTTATAGGAGACAGTAGCTTCCTACCTCATTCATATCAATATGTTTCAACTATAAAAGAGAAACTACCCAAATTTCAATGTGTATTTCACTGAGATTAACCAAATTTCAAATACTTCAAAAATATTTTATGTTGGTAAAGTAAAATGTAACTATTCCTTTAGGAACAGTGTACCCATAGTTTCAAGTTACTTGTATCAGGAAACCTTTTATAATATATTTTCAACTTTAAGAATGTTATTCTCAAGGATAAACAGTCATTCCTCATTTATATGGTTTCATTTATCTTGCTATTTAAAATATCTTATGGGATCTACCACTGTATGGTTATCCACAAAAAAATATATAAATCTTCTATGTATTCATTAAACTAAAATACCTACACTCCACTAGAATGTTCTAAGGCCCCCTTATGATTCACAGAAGCTCCACTGGTCCAATATACAGATAAAACTCCTCCTTTATTTCCATAGCTAACCCAAGGAGAAAGACTCTATACCTGAAAAAAAAAAAACCTGATAGGATACCTGCATGTGTGCCAAGTTTGGTCCTGCTAACTTGTGAATGAGGGTATAAATACAGTTTAAAAAATTTTACACCTAAGATTCTGAGAGGGGGGAGTATAAAAACACAAAATATGATGTTACATTACATATGTTTTGTAGAGAAATTGCAGATCTAGCATTTAAATTGTAACTAAATTATGTATGTTTTAAAGAGAAGTTCTAGATTCAACAGTCAAGTTACAGCTACATTACAATATTTGTAGAGAAGTTGCAAGTTCAATAGTCAAATTACATTGTTTTGCATAAAAACTATAGATCCAACAGTCAAATTACAGCTATGTTAAATATTCTTTGCAGTGCAACTGTAGATCCAACAGTTAAATTCCAACTATATTACATATGATTTTGAAGGCAAGTTGCAGATGCAATAGTTAAATTACAGCTATATTAAAATATTCTGTAAAGAACCTGCAGATTCAACAGTCAAATTACAGTTACATGACATGTGTTGCAAAGAAGCTGTAGATGCAACAGTTGAATTATAGGTAGATTACATATGTTTTGCAGAGAAGTTGCAGGTAAAACAAGTTACAGCAACATTATATATGTTTTATAGATAAGTTATAGGTCCATCATTCAAATTACAGCTAATTTACATATATTTTGTAAATAAGCTGCATAATCAACAGTCAAATTACAGCTATATTACATATGTTTTGTTGAGAAGTTTCAAATTGACAGTCGAGTTACAACTACATTACATACATTTTGGAGAGAAGCTGTAGAACTAATATTCGTACTTCAGCTTAATTATATATGTGTTGTACAGAAGCTGCATAACTAATAGTCAGATTACCACTACAGTACATAAATTTTGTAAAGGAGGTGCAGAAAAAAAGTCAAATTATAACTACATTGGATGCATTTTGTAGAGAAGTATATATTTTATAGAAAATCTGAAGATCTAGCTGTTAAGCTACAGCTACATTAAATGTTTTGCAAAGATTCAGTAGATCCAGTACTCATATTACAACTACATTAGATATGTTTCCAAGATAAGTTCTAGCTCCAACTTTCTAATTACAGATATATTACATATGTTTTGAGAAGAAGTTGCATAACTGAATCATATTACACCTATGTTACATATGTTTTATAGAAAATTTGCAGAACTAACAGTCAAGTTATAGCAACATTAGATATGTTTTGTAGAAAAGTCGCACGACAGTCAAATCACAGTTACATTACACATGTTTTGTAGAGAAGTTGGAGAACAAACAGTCAAATTACAGTTACATTACACATGTTTTGTGGAGAAGTTGGAGAACACAGTCAAATTACAGTTACATTACACATGTTTTGTGGAGAAGTTGGAGAACAAACAGTCAAATTACAGTTACATTACACATGTTTTGTAGAGAAGTTGGAGAACAAACAGTCAAATTACAGTTACATT
>NW_013667749.1:5682-7218 GCF_000517525.1 Limulus polyphemus
CATTACACATGTTTTGTAGAGAAGTTGGAGAACAAACAGTCAAATTATAACTATATTGGATATGCTTTGTAGAGAAGTTGTAGAGCTAATAAACAAACTACATCTACATGGCACATATTTTATAGAAAATCTGAAGATCTAGCAGTTAAGTTACAGGTACATTACTTATGTTTTGCAAAGATTCTGTAGATCCAATAGATGTATTACAGCTACATTCTATATGTTTTGGAGAGAAGTGCTAGCTCCAACAGTCAATTTACAGCTAAGTTATGAATGTTTTGTAGAGAAGCTTCAAATTAAACAATGAAATTACAGCTACATTACATATGTTTTTCAAAGAAGCTATGGATGCAATAATCGAATTAGAGCTACATGACATATATTTTGCAAAGAAGCTGTGGATGCAAAAGTCAAATTAGAGCCACATTACATATGTTTTAGAGAGAATCTGTAGATCCAACAGTGAAATTACAGCTACTTTTCTTGCAGAAAATATGTAGATCAAATAGTTGAATTACAGCTGTATTACACATGTTTTATAGAGAAACTGTAGATCCAACAGTCAAATTACAGCTACATTATGTATCTTATGCAGAGAAGCTGCAGATTCAATAGTCCAGTTACAGTTATAAGTGTTTTACATTTAAGCTGTAGATCCAACAGTTCAACTACACATACATTACATATATTTTGTAAAAAAGCTGCCAATTTACAGATACTGTGACTTATAGAGAAGTTGCAGAAGTGACAGCCACATTTCAGGTACATTACATATGTTTTGTAGAAATGTTGAAGAACTAACAAATCACAGCTACATTATATATGTTTTGTAGAGAAGTTGCAGAACTAACAGTCATATTACAGCTGCATACATTAAATATGTTTTGTAGAGAAGTTGCAGAACTAACAATCATATTACAGCTACTTTACATATGTTTTGCAGAGAAGCTGCATGTCCAACAGTCAAATTACAGCTACATTAAATATGCTTTGTAGAAAAACAGCACATTCAACAGTCAAATTACAGCTACATAAAATATGTTTTGTAGATAAGTGTAGATCCAACAATCAAATGACAGTAACATTTACGAAAATCCAGTAAATGAAAATGTTACTGAAACAATGAATTTGTTAAAATCTGCTGATATTGGAGATTGAGAGAAGATCCTAAAAATCTGATAGATATGGATGTTACTAAATATGATTTACAGAATCCAATGGTACCTACTAATAATATAAACAAAAAATATAAACAAAAACTATACATGTTAGATGAAATAAAAATGGATATAAATGAAATCAAAGATTCCATAAACTTTTTGTCAACAAAATATTGTTGCGTCATCGAGGTCACGTGACTGGTGTGGCGCCCTCTATTTTCTAGAACTATCTTGTTTTTTCATGAATGCTCTAGTATTTGCTAGATGGGGTAGGTGGGTATATATAAGATGGGGAAAACGTGACACGGGGAGGTAATGTAATGTGTGTGTAGGTAGTGAGTAATTGAACTGCAGTCGGAAGTATTATTGACGTTCG
>NW_013667749.1:8104-8919 GCF_000517525.1 Limulus polyphemus
AATTTGAATCCTACGTTAGGTCCAGCACAGAGGTACCGAGGTTGGTACAGTCATCTGGATTCAAGGCCAGAAAAGGTCAGCTTCAAAACTTGTTACATTTTAATGGATTTCAACAAAATATAAATGTTAACACAAGTTCAGAATGGAGAAGTGGAAAGTTGGTTAAACCTTGTTTAGTTCATGTGTATACAAAAGTTACAGGTGTAAATGTAAAAAGTTATGTGATAAGGAAAAAATATCAGATCATAGGATGATCTTGGTTAATTTAAAAAGCAGTTTAAAGACAGTAAAACAAATTATGAGAAAGAGTATAGAAAATGTTTTAGTGATTAATAAAATAAAATAAAAATAGTGTTATAAATGATATAAACAGCTACAATTGTGAAGAGTTCTTAAGGTTAAAAGATCCTGAGATAATGTATAAAAAACTGGTGTGTGCGTTAAATGAAATTGAATTAAAAAATACATTTGAGATTAAAATAAGAAAAAGGAATACACAACATAAACCTAAGATAAATAATGGTATTTTGGAGTTAATAAGAGAAATAGATAAATTATGGCATAAGTATAAATGTCAGAAGAATGAAACAAATGAAGCAGCTTACAAAGCAAAGAGAAATTCTGTAACGTGTTTTATATGAAAGGCAAAAAAGAATTATTATATGGCAAAATTTTCTGGCATTCAGGGTAAAATGAAAGAAACTTGGAAATGTATTAATGAAAATTAGTAAATAATCATGTTAGTGATGAATCACTTGAAGAAAAAAAATAAAGCAAAATTTTATCAGTACAAATATAATTACTACAGATTTCGT
>NW_013667749.1:9809-25945 GCF_000517525.1 Limulus polyphemus
TAAACAAAAAAGATTTCAATAATTATAGACCAATTTTCATTTTACCTGTGATTGAAATAATGGAAAGGTATGTATACAACAAAATGTTGGATATTATTGAAAAAAAAAATTTATAAACAAGCATCAATATGGATTTAATAAAAATAAAAGTGCCACATTACTATTAGAAAACTTTTCAAATGTTAAAAATAAAAAGGTATTTGTATTATTTCTTGATTTAAGTAGAGCTTTTGATACATTAAATCATAAAATACTGCTGGATAAACTATACATGATGGGTATAAGGGGAAAGTTAAGTAACTGGTTCATAAATTATTTGAATAATAGGGTTGCAATAACAAGAATTGTAGAAATAATGAGTGATCCAATTGCTGTAAAAAATGGTATTCCACAAGGTTCTATTTTAGGTCCACTACTGTTTAATTTATATGTTAATGATATTGTAAATATGGGTTTAAAGAGTAAAATATACCAATTTGCAGATGATACAGCTTTAACTGTAATTCATGTGGATGTGGAATTTGGCAAAGAAATTTTACAATTTGATTTTAATAAATTAAGGTATTGGCTTAATATAAATGAAACATATATGAGTAGTGATAAAACAAAAACTATAATTCACTCACAATATACAAATATTATTAAAAAAAAAATTTTACAGATTCATTATCAAAGATATAGTAATAAATATAAACATTTATTTGTAGATACTAAGCAGTATTCTGATTGTAAATGCACGTATATAGATAACGTTAATACTAAAACATACTTAGAGCTAATTGTAGATGATGTGTTCAATTGGTCTAAACGTAAATATGATTTCCAATAAATTAAGATCTATTTCAGCAAAATTATGGAGGATACAGAATATTTTGCCAATTAACATAAAAAAAATAATTTATGTATCTTTAGCAGAATCTGTTATATGTTATGGATTGACAATATATGGTTCAACAATTAATGTTCACATAAAAATATATATAATTAAAAAAAATGTTTAAGATGATAATCTTAAATAAAAATGACAAACTTAATGCAAATGTTACATTAATAAATAAGATTATAAGAAATCAATTATTTTATATAAATGAACTTTATAAATACATAATAATTTTGAATTCGTATTATAGTTTAAATCATAAAGTACTAAAAAATCATATGTATAATACTAGAACATTAGAAAATAAGTATTATGAAATTCCAAATTACAATAACAACTATGGAACAAGAGTAAAAAATACCATATATAATGAACCAACTCCCAAGGGTTGGGAGTAATTATATTTATGGAATATAAATACAGTTGCAGAGTTAAAAAAAATTAAAATATTGGTTATTAACTGATGTTCAAAGACAAGCTGATTGATATTCATTGAAGAATACTTTATGCATATAGGATTAATATTATATTAATTTTTTTAGTATCTACGTTATTGCTTTTTTGGGATAAAAGTACAATAGCTTTACAGAATATTATGTTTTTGTGTGTTCAAAAGTTGTTGATTTCAGATATACGTTACTATAAAATGATGATTGAGATAGATTTCTAATATCAATTTCGCCTTCTTGTGTTTTGGTTATTTATATTTATTAATATATATAGAAAATTTTGGTCACAGTTATTAAGGAGTTTTCCACAAATAAGCTGATTAAGCTTTGTGGAAATTTCTTTATATTCATATGTTTATTATCTGTCTCTGCCTGTCTGCAATTATCTATGCCATCACTTCTTGCCGGTTTTATATATACAAAATAGAAGGTGTCTGGCAAACACTCTAGCCTTCAGGAAGCTTCTAGATACTCCTTACGTGTTAATCAGCATCACGTGACTTCCCCTGTCATAACAATATATTTTCTAGAGAAGCTGCAGATTCAAAATTCAAATTGCAGCTACATTACATATATTTGAAGTAAAAACTGTAGACAGAACAGTCAAATTACAGCTACTTTACATATGTTTTGTATAAAAGTTTTAGAAGTAACAGTGAAATTACTATATTGGATATGTTTCGTAGAGAAGTATCAAAACTAACAATCAAATTATAGCTACATTACAATGTTTTCTACAGAAGTTGCAGAACTAACAATCAAATTACAACTACATTACACATATTTTATAGCATTGATAAAAGTTTTACTGCAAATATTCATTCATTAGTTAGCCAGGCCATGTTTTTTGTTCAACTTGGGACATTATGGTAGGTAAAATATTTCTTTCAATAATCTGCTAAGAACATATATGAGTTACACAAAAAATTTAAACAAATACTACTGGTATTGCAGTAATCTGCACATTAGTTCTAGGGTATCCTTATACCCTTCCAGAGAGAATAATTCCATCTTTTTTTGTATTATTAGGATTATACTAAGTGCTGTAGCAGGCAAAAACAAAATATTTTTTATTTGAGCCCCACTGGTTGTAAAAACAATCCAACAATGTTTATGATTTGAGAGTTGATAAATGTGTTACACAGTTGAGTATATTTTGCTAACTGGTTTCTCTGTATACTATTAGATTTTAGACATATTCTACTTTAAGGTGTTATGACATAACTTATGGCATATATGCAGTTCTGCATTTATACACTATTTTAATAAACATAATTGGTACTTGTATTTTTTTAAAGAAATGTTTAACTGATCCAGAATGATGTATTCAATTTTGAAAGGTATCCTCCAGAAACTATAAAATCCTGGACCTTTACTTCAGCTAGTGACATATGGGCATTTGGAGTTACTTTGTGGGAAATATTTTCTTATGGAAAAGAGCCATGGGCAGAACTTACTTGGGATCAGGTACTATAATGATATATATATGTGTACAAAAATCCTATTTTGTTAGTCGTTGTTTAACCCTTTTACTACAACAAGCTTGTGTATTTTACACAACATTGTAACTATCGTGTAAGTAACTTATAACCGTTAAGTATACAGACTATAACTCTGAAAGTATGTAATTTATCTTCACGAAATTTGACAGACTTTCAGTAAACATAAGTCTTTTGTAGACAAAAAATCAGAAGTAAATTTTTAATTAAGTAATTTTTATTAGAATTTTGTCCATAACAATATGAAGTCAGAGTGTTGACTGTTCTGAGTGCAAAGTGGTTTTCATGTAAAGATTAAAAATATTTTCTACATTTGTGTAATCTCTAAAACCTCCTACATAAATATTAAACATTTTTTCCAGAAAAACTATATATTTTATATGTTATTTTCTCTACCCTAACCCTATCTATTTGGTCAATTTGAGCAACCTTGTAACCACAATAAAATATTAGGAAATAAATATAAATTACCCTTGTTTCTTTCTAGAATGACTACATACTGTTACAGGACACCACGAGTGTTTATTTTAAAGAGCTTAAAGCTCATAACAGTATACATCTATTTATACTTAATTTTATTATTTTTTTGCTATTTGAACCATGTGTAATTAATAATCTTGCCACACAAACTGTAAATCACTCGGTGAACATGAAGCTCAAGTTCCCATATTGAATTGCATAAGACACGAGCTACTTACAAGCACACCTCATGAAGCAGTTTTACAATTATTATTTTTTGTTATCTAACCTAATAAGTTTGTAATTTTTAAATTTTAGTTACTTTTATAATAATAAATAAAGAATACACATGAAAAAAAGAAATGTAGTACTTAGCTTGGTTGTTATTCTTTTTGCCATCAACTGCTGAAACATATGCCTACTTTTTTGTAATATTGATGCAATTACAATAACTCTTTCAATACGGGGTCAGCCATTTTGTGCTTGTTATAATTTTCATGGTATAACTTTTAAATTAGTAAGCAAACGTTAATGAAATTTGTTAGTTTATTAGTAAACATTACAATGCTTTCATATGCAAAATATCTGATTTTTTTATTAAGTCGTAAGGTTTGTAAAACAATGTTTCTCTCATGCATTTTTTTCTTTTCACATCTTGCCTATCTATCATGCAAAGTAATTTTCATTTTAATATTAAAAATACTGTTATGCATCAGAAAAGTTTTAACTTTCATATGCGAAATCTTTATAATGTCCAGATAGTCATCAAATGTTTATATTTATATTTTATATAAAATATAGTTATATAGTTATAGTTATATTTTATTATTATATTGTCCTTTCACCCATGGCTGGCTAACAGTACAGAAGTTACAATGATGAGGCTCACGTGCACTCGTGTTACTGTATCAAATAGCATAAAACTGACTTTGGTCTGTACAAAGTAACCTGTCTTGGCTGAGTCTTAGTAGACTAGTATTTTGTAAAATACAGTCACATTTCAATTATTATACATTGTATATGTATATAAATTAATTCTATTTTGAAATAAGTTCCTAAACATTGAACAGTAAATAAAGAAGTAAAGCAAATAATTATCTCTTTTAGTTATGACCTTTGTACTCAGTTGCTCCTTGACATAGGTTGCTAAGCCTTTAAAAATTTTGCACGTAGAGGATATGAAACAAAATATTTTTTTTAGGTTTTTGTATATACATTTGAATAACTAAAATATCATAAATTACTACATCAATACCATAGAATTTAACTATAATTTATCAAGCTTAGTAACTAAGATGTATTTTAGTCTAAAAAAATATGAAATTTCAAGCAGACTAAAGACACACCCTACCTACTTGAAATATTGGTCCAAGCCTTTTAAAATGGCTGGGAAACAAAAATCGATGTTTATCTGTGTTTTAAATATATGCTTTTAAATTAACAAATTGAGTAATATATAGTTCTAAAATTGGAATTATAATCTAAAGTTTAATACCAAATTTATTGATATTAATTCATGAAATAGTAGTTCAATAAAATTTTGAATGTGAGTCAACAAATGAGATGACATGGCCTTTCACCTGTGACCCACCTCGAAAGGGTTAAGTAATTTTTTATTTAATTAAATACTGAATCTAAAAACATAGAATAATAACATGCAAAAAGGAAACAATGTTCTATAACTATCATAATTTTTCTTGCTTTCTAACTATGTGATAAGAGGCTTTTAAAATTCAGCTAAGCCCATCGATGTAATTCCCAGGAGAATAAATTTGAAATTGGATGGCGAAATAGGTAATACTCTGTACAGAAAACAGTATAATATGTCATTTGATATATTAAAACTCTGACTTAATATTGGTTATAAATAATATAGTATAAAATGTCTGAGAACTCTTGGCAATTTATGAAAGAGAGGATGTGACGGATAGGTCTGATTTTCTAGTTTGTCTTTGTAAACATATAAGATTGAAGGCTATAAAAATTATGTTTTGCCTGAGTAATATCTATATTATAATAAGTAATTTACATTAAATTCTGTATGCAGGAGTAGTAAATAAGTTAGAGAAGAAGGAAGACCTACCGAGCAGATATCACAATTCTCATACTAGGCGAGATTGAGGATTTTTTAAAATATTTCCTTATAAAATTAAGAATGTAAAACTTGTATAATATTAAAATTTGATATATTAACTATGTTTTGATACCAAGTTTATTTATATGCATGGATAATAAAGTAGTTTAATTAAACTTTGAATGTAACTCTACAAAAGTTGTGATGGGCACTTTGACCTACCCATTGCAAATGGGTTAATAGTTGAAAAGCTCCCAAATAATGCCCTGGAATTAAAGAAAAGAACGATTTAACCAGTGTTTAAGTTTTTTGCTTTTGTCAGTGATAATTTCTTGGTAATCAAAACTTGTACTGCCAAGATTACGAATATGCCTATCTTACCCTCCATTAGTCGCATGGGATGTTTTTGAACCTCAGATATGTTTGTTAAAATTGTCATCAAGAGATGGTAACACTGAGGTAGTTGTTATTCAGGGTACCTTACCCAAATCTCTGATAGAGTGCACACCTAGTTCCTCCCATTTTTACCTGAGCCACATTGAGAGCAACACGTGTTTTGTTCTTACTCCAGCATAAAAACATTCTATAGTACTGAATCAAGGTGCATTTCTGGGAAAGCCTTTTTTTTTTACTTGTTAATCTGGATTCGATTAGTGTTTCCAAAACTAATTTATACAGAATATGAAGGAATATTTGTCCCAGTAATGTGTTTTTTTTTATGAAATTTCAAATTATTTATGTTTTCTTTCTATTTTTTTTATTGAGGATGTACAGCAATGCTGAAAGTGAGAAGATTAGGCATTTTCATTGACTTTCATAAACTAACGGTTTTTGTTCAAAATAACTCTTAAGAAGATGTTTAGTTAAAAAACATATTTACGTTACTTTTGTAATGATGTTTTTTGTTTGTTAAATATAATGTGAACAATATTTTTCTAATAATTTCATTATGCCTCTATTAACACTACCCATACATTAAAAATTAAACAAAATATTGTGAAATCAGTCAAAATATACTTAACTTACAAATATACATAGACATATTTTAGTTATAATAATAAATCATATTTATTATCTATACTTTTCTGGGTGGAGTACAACCCAACACTGTGGTACAAATGTTGTCTGGTAAACCAACAGTACTAACATAGGGTTGAAAATGATAGAAGTGGTATCATAATCATGCTGCAATAGTATAAAATTGTTTATATGTTTACAACTGGTATCATATCCATGTTGCAACAGTATAAGATTGTGTATATGGTTACAAATAAACACTGCTAGTAGCCTAGAGGATTATGGAAAAAAACTTCATTTCTAAATATTACATATATATCAATTTGTTTCTTTTCTTCAAAAGAGCATGAAGATATTTCCTAAATGGTACTTTCTCATCTCACCCAAAGCTATGTTGATCTTGATTTGCCCTCTAAACATTGCTAAAATTTTTGACAGTGCACCAGTCAATTATACCCTTTCATTTTTGCAACATGTGGTGATCATGTTACTACCCGCTGCTAATCATACCGCATCATCTATACTAGCACAGGTAGCTCCTTCTACCATTGCAGCACAATCCTTACTTTCTAAATTGGCATTCTAGTGTCTAGACGTGTGTTTTAATTCATTCTCCCTGTGACTACAAAATTATGATTGTGCTTGATCACAGACTTGTATCAGTTTCAACTTCAAGTTTTGACTTATTGTGTTTGATTTCCATTGTTTCTACTCATTTGTTTTAGAAATGTTTCTGTTTTCTGAATTCTTCTTTGTTCATATGAATTCAAGATTTCATATGGCGGATGATGAAATTTCTGCCATCAGTAGACAATGGTTCTGACACAAGTCCCAGGTCTCAGGTTCTATGATGTTTGCTGGAGAAGCATAGGCTTTAGTTTGTGGGGAGTTCGTGTCTTAAGTTCAGCTGATGATTTTTGCTTTCAAGTTACGTTATTGTTGTTTTTTTCGTGCAGAGGGATATAACTACTGTGTGGAAATTGTCTTTCTTTGGCATTTTCCACCTGATAGTGCACCTTCACGTAATATGTTGGGTTAGGTATTTTACGTTTTCCCAGGTGATCTGTGATAAGTTTTCAGTGTTTTTCTCACTTCCTGTAGGTATACACATGTTTAGTGAGTTTATGTAACTGTGAGCTAGTGTAGATGGATCTATTTTCTGAACTTGATAATTTTGGTCATTCATATCTTCTCTGCTCAATGTTGGGTAAGTTAGATTTTTATACTTCTTTTATCATCTAGGTTACTTTAATTTAAACTTGCAGTTAGAATTGGATTATTCTTTTATTTTTGTTTAAAGTTTTACTTCTTTTCTCTGTTAATGTTATTTAGTTTGTGTACATTAATTTTTCTTTACTAGTCACATCTAATTGGGGATTAGTTTTGAGTCAAACTTTGTTATTGTTAACTGGGTGCCCTTTATTCTCATATACTTCAGGGTAGGTTTTAACTTTGTGTCCTTTGTCTTATAGATTCTTTGAGTGGACTTATGAGTTATATATTTAATGGTCGTTCATCTTCTGAGTTCCTTTAGTGGTTTTATACGTTTGGTGTTACTTTTATGTGTTCAATCGAATTTCATAGTTTTGCAGGTTTGTTATTTTTCTGTAATTGTAGACTACACGTTTGTAAGTTTTGTTAGTTCATTACTAATGAGTCCTTTCTCTAAGTATGTTTAGTTTATGTGTCTTTTTGGCTACACTTCACAACAGTTCTGTGAGTTATACGGGTTCTATCTGAGGATTTCTGCCTTCTGTTTTGCTCCCCCTCTATCCACTTCCTAGATCTCCTTACCTTCTTCTTGGGATCATACCTTATCCAGTTGTATGTTCAAGGCCTACTACACAAAGGACCTATCGAATGGGTGGTGCTTACTCAACTGGGATTTTACTCCCGTCTCAAGAGAGTTTGGAGTCCCATCATAGCTCTGTCCTGGCTGTATACTTATTTGGAAATACTTTGCTTCATCATGGAGTCTTACCTCTCACTTCAGTGTTTGTTTGTTTGTTTTTTTTCCCCCAAGTATCACGATGTATTTCTTTTAATTGTCTACAAAGGTTCTGTCTTCCAGTTCTGGGTGCTGCTATTTGGTTTTTTCTTCAGTTTCATTTGTGTTTAGACGAGTGGTATGCTCTTTTGCATGTCATCTTCATTTGCTGGGTCTTTAGACTCTACAGTCCATGGACAACAGGCTTCTGCTTGCATCTTCCCATACCCAGTCAGTCATTCACACCCAGTTACTTCTTTGAGAAGTTGCTTGAGTGGGGTTTCACATCAAGTTGGAGAAGTCCTTTACTACCTCCTCATAGTATCTTATTCATTTGGGGGTTCTCTTCCCTTCCTGTCTTGGTTAAGCCCAGCCTTCTCAACTTCATCTCCGGGATATGGAATGGGCAGTCACGATAGCCCTAACTTCTCCTTCTCTCTCTGCATGAGAAGTTCTATGTCTTTTGGGAATGTAGGCTTCCTTTGAAGCTCTCATTCCCTTGGGTTAGATGCACATTCATTACCTTCATTTAATGCTTATCATCCAGTGGAACTTCTCCCATAATCCCTTGGACAATCCAATCTTCCTTCCACCTGGGATCATTGCTGACCTTGCTTGGTGGCTTGACAGGGACTTGACCATGGTGGGGGTTTCCATTCTTTCTCCTTGTCCCGAGTCTCATCTGTTCACAGATGCTTCCTTGGTGGGTTGGGGGGCTTTCCTTGATTCCCCAGAGATTTTGGGTTGGTGGCCAGTCGAGGAAGCTACTCTCCATATCCACATCCTGGAACCATTGACAGTTCACAAAGCTCTGTATCGTTTCCTTCCATTCCTGCGGGGGATGGTGGTTATGGTTCATTCTGACAATTCTCCAGTTGTCAACTATATCACCAAACAAGGGGCAACCAAGTTCAGATTTCTGTGTTTTCAGACTCTGGATCTCCTGTACTAGGCCAGTGACCACAGCATGACAGTTCTAGTATGTCATGTTCCCAGAATTATGAACCTTTTGGCTGATCACTTATCCCGTTCCAACCAGGTTATCCCACAGAGTGGTCCCTTCATCCTCAGGTATTCCAGTGAGTGTGTTCTCAACTAGGAACACCACATATAGATGCATTTGCCACTCACCGGATTTCCAAACTTTCTTTCTTTTGGTCTCCAGTTTCTCACTCCTCAGTTCTAGGGGTAGATACTTTCAGTCTAGATTGGAGGGGTTTTCACATATATGTCTACCCTCCAATCAGGCTTCTCTCCAGAGTCATATCCAGACCACTCCTTGCCACATTTTGCTGGATGCTCTGTATTGGCCAGCTTAGACATGGTTCCCTCTGCTCTTGCCCTTACGGGAGCAATAGTCCCTGCTTCTGTTCTGATTGCTCCTCCACCAACCATGATTGGATGTATTTCATCCCAACATTACCAAACTCCATTTTCACGCTTGGCTTTGTCTGGTCCCTTGCTTCAGCCCAGGGACTCACCCTTTCTGTAACTTCTTTCCTTGCCTATACCATTTGCCCTTCCTCCTTGTCTATGTTCCAGGGGTATTATTGGTCTTTCTTCTGACTTTGGTCCATTCATATTGGCTTCTGACCATCCCACCCTTCTGTTCCTCACCTGTCCCAGTTCTTCACCTGGTTGTTTTATCAAGGTTTGTCCATTTCAACTGTTGCTCATTCTAGAACTGCCCTGTCAACCATTTATCATTCTCCTGCTTCCGGAAGGCCTTCTCCTCCCCGGTTATTTCCTTCCTTTTCCATTCTTTTCATCTGGTCTGTCCACCTTGTCTCTTTGTTTTGCCAAATTGGGATCTCAGTGTTGTCTTCCATGCCCTGTTCATTTCTCCCACTGAATCCATTGCACTGTGTTCCTTGTATCATCTTTCCCTTAAAACCTATCTCCTCCTCCTCCTGACATATGGTAATCATCATTCCTGTATTTATGCCCTTAATGTTTTCTGCATCCTTTACCATTCCTCATATGTTATCCTCTATCCAGATCGGCCTTCCTTCCCAGAACATTGGCTGCCCAGGAAGGTTGTTTAGCCTTTTCTCCTAGGTCCTTCCCTTCCATGGTTCTCACCACTGTCTATTTGTTCCATGGAATTCCTCTGTTTCCCGTGATCTATAGCCTGTTATGCTCATGGTTGTGTTTGTCAACTCATATGACAGGCATATTCTAACTTTTCCATGGAAGGTCACTGTTTACATAATGTTTCTTGATGCCAAATTCGTCATCCAACTATGTCTTTTGTTGCTCAAAACCACTGTCCTTTGTAAGAGATCATCCAGGCTGGTATGTGGACAACTTCCAATACATTTGTCACAGACCTAGCTTTGTCTTCCTTCGGCAGGCTTCGTCTTCCTCATGTAGCGATTCTACACATCTGTTAGTCTTTGCCTGGGGTAAGTCAACATATTGTTTTTATCTTATTCAGTTGATATACATCATATTTCAAGATTCCACATGGTGGCAGTTGTTCCCTGGTCAAATATGCTTAATATTGTATTAGCACTAAATCTGTATACTTCTATAATTCTCACTGTTGAGATGTGGTGTTTCTGTAAGACCACCAGGTGCTTATCTTTATCTGGTGATGTGTGTCTATATATACATATTTTCATTATCACTCTTTCAGATATATAAAGGACCATCACTCCTGGACTTTGTGAGTAAAGCAGATGGGGATTTTTCCCCATCTCTACTGACCCATGATTCTTTCAGTCCGGGTCTTTCTGTTTTTCAAAATAGGGTGTTGCAGGTATGCATTGTACTGTCTCCAGTGTGTCATTCCTCCGGACTCCCCAACGCATATTCACCCCCTTTTCTTCTAGTGGAGCATGAGAGCCCTTGCCACTTCTGGATCTCAGTTGCTGGAGTGGTGGACCAAGGAGGTTTCTTCCTGAGTGGGTTTAGTACTAGAAACAAACTCAGATTTTATGATTCATGTGTACCCACTTGGCAAAAAAAGGTGGCTACTTTTGTTATACTCATTGATATACCAAACAGTGATTTTACAATAACTTAAAATTCAGGATCCAGGGTGCTACCTCCAGATTTTTTTCTATAAAATATCCGTAATCAAAGTACCATAACTTTGGATATGTAATATTTAGCTAATTTAGGAGTTTTATATCCTAATTTACCCAAAAATCACTATGAAGAGGTAGTTGCATGTCAAGTTCCACCCAACTACCCTTCCACTGGGCAATAGAATTACTGGATTATGTATACTTTCTTAGTATTAAATTTTTCATGATTTTGCAAGATTGAAGTTTTCCTTTAATGAATCCCTTTCTTCACCAATATCCACAAAATGCTGCTGAAGCTTCTGTTACTATTTTAACATGCTTTTCGAATAGTTGTGTGTGGCACTGCATGCTGAACTTGAAACCTGGTATGGCATCTTGATTAATGAAAGACACGAACTATTCATTGCTTATATTTTTGTAAGTGGTGGCTCTATTCTCAGTCCACACTATTAGATCAGTGTAATGTTGAGCTTTCATATTAATATTTGGAACCACAAACTGTCTCATTGTGCTAGAATTTGAGGTAGATCGAGCAGCTAATATTCTATGAAAAGCAAGTTGTCTGATAGCCTTAGAATCATGTCCAAGCATTGCAAGCAGTGAATTTTCCCGGGTGAGCAAAATGTGCATTTCTCTGGATTACTCTATCCACCAAATATTTCTCTGATTCAAGAAGAAAACATGATTCTATAACAGATAGAAAAAGATGGTGTAAGCCACAGCTGCATGAGGGATTGTTCTTGATATTAAACCAAACTATTGCATACACTTCAATTACATATCTCACTAACAAACTAAGCTTCTTGGATGGGTTAGCAGTTGGGATATAAAGATGCAAAATCCTGTTTGCTGTTGTTAACCAGTGAGAATGGTTCATTGTACCAGGGTCACGTATAGCAAGTTCTATTGAACAATGACCTGACACTACTGCATTGCACATGTCATACAAATATTTTTGTTCTGTACTGAGATCCTCAGGATGGTCAGTTTTTGATAATGGCTCTGTAATTTCGACTAAAACTAAGTTTACTGAAGAGAATAATTCACAAGTCTTCAGTTTCTTTCCAAGAGGACCAGAAAAAGTGGATGGTCCTACAGTTACTCTGTTAAGATGCATAAATAGATGAAGCAGGGGTAACTCATTTGCATGAAACAAACAAATTAACCAATGAACAGGTCTTCCTAAGTACGATTCAAGAAGCCGCATAACTCCAGCTTTTTATTCAGTATTAATGTATGTGCTGTCACAGCCTATAGCAACTAATTGATCAGATGAAATTTTATCTTCAAACCACTGAATGATAGAATTTTTTATACCTTCTGATGTTCTGGAAGGACAAATGTGATCCATAAAAATCTTGTTTTTATCGACAATTTTAGCATTGTCATTTTCTTGTATAACACCCATATCTTCCAAAACAGCTGAGGTAAGGGCTGCAACAACTCTATCCGAAATACAGTACCTGACAGCTTCTCTCACTACCATTGGAAGCAGTGTCCTCATTTGTTTAATATGTTTTAGGATTTTGATGTAGAAAGTGCATTATTAGCAAAATAATCCAAACAAGTCGTTGATTAACTATTTCATTTGATGGAGAAATGATACACTTCTTTTTAAAACTTTGGTTCACTTGCTGCAGTTGAAAATATAATTGGAGGAGTTTCATGCTGCATAAGATTAATTATTATAATAAAAGGCAACTATTGCACACCTGCTGATCAGCAATTACAAAATAGATTTTTTGACTAAGTAAATTTGATGCACCCTAGTGCTCAGTGGAATAATTTTGTTTGTCTGTAGGATTAAAATGTCTCCACAAAGCCTTAATAAGGTACAGTATATTTGTTTTCAAGTATGTAAAAGTTTGCCTGATGTACTAATTGATCTATGTTTTGTATAGTAAAACATACCAAAGTGAATGGTGACATTTTGTCTCAGCATACTGAGAGGAAAAGCAAAGGATTAATAAAAAAAAACTTTACAGTACAGTATCATTGAATAGTAATGTCGTTCAAATAGCAAAGTACAAATATTAAACAAACATAGCTATTCTGTAATAAACTTTACACTGAAATTTAACTGAAATGTAATCATGGACATATGACCGCACAGAACAACAGAAACATATTTTTAGTGTTTTGAAAACGTTATTTTTTTACCTATAGTGCCATTTAAATTACAAAAAGTATTTTTTCTGTACTGATTTTTAATTTATTTGTCAATGATTTATGCTATTTAACTGTAGTGGGAAGCATATGTTTTATAATTAGCAGATGCATGGCACTTGAGAATACAGAAGTTTTTAATGTTTTCTTTTATTTAGATAGTTGAAGCTATTGATGCCCCAAATTTCCAGCGATTAAAACAACCAAGCCATTGTCCAAAAGATTACTTTTTACTAATGTTAAATTGTTGGAAGCAAGAGCCTACTGATCGACCATCATTTGCTGAGTTGTATTTGAGGTTATCAATGGTATGTAATTTGTAATATTTTGAAGGTAAAGTATGTTGTATGTGGGCAAGTTTGTTATGGAGGATTTAAGATTTATACACACATTTAATTGGTTATGCTTAGTCTGTAACAAATATACTATAAACTTGATTATGAATACCTTGACAGTGTACCTATTAATATTTTTATGAATGGTATATGCAAGTCAAATTAAAGCCTAACAAATAATTTTACTAAGAACTAGTTGTATTGCCTGAAAACAATAAAACTGTTCTAAAAATGATAAACTGATCTTATGAGCAGGTCAGTGTAAGCTGCCTAACATTTTTATTCTTGTCTAATGGGATAAAAAAGCTAAATTTGGTATAGCTATTTAACATAATGCCCTAAAATTTATATTGGACTTGATAAGAATGAATCCGAGGTAAATTTGAAGACTTATTTGTATCTAATTCATGAGTGGAAAATGAAGTTTTAAAATAAGTATTAAAAACATGGTAATACAAAAAATCATATTTACTTATGGATGTTTCAAAATTGCTTCATATTCAATCCTCAACATTAAAACCTCAAAAATGTCAATTCACAATATTCTAACTACAGTTCATCCTTCCTCTTTGATGGTTTCCTGGAGTTGGTGATATAAATAACACTATACACCTAGGTTATCATCCTTCTCTTACCATCCTTTTTCACTTTGCCTTCTGGCAGGGACATATCTGATTCCTATGTTGGTGGGCTATGGGGTGGTTTCGTCTTCCATTTTTGGTTTACCAACTTTGCCTCTGTGTTCCAATCTCATTTCCTGTCAATGTTATTTCGCTCATTCTTCATTGGAACCTGAATGTTGTCCTTCCTGCTCTTCATTGTCGTTCGTTTGAATTTTTGTCATGAGGTTCATTGTTTTATTTTTATTTGCTGTCCTTGTTCCTCATATTGTTGGCCTGTGATCACCATTTTTCTGATATGTTGTGATCAGGTTTTGCTACGTTTTTTCTTAGTTGCTGTTTGTTTCTTTATGTTTTCACTCCTCTTTCCCTTCCCTCCTTCACCCACCTTTTGGTCCATTCTGCTCCTGACTGACTCCTCTGCCTGGCCATGGCCTTTAGATGGTAAATGACACACACTGCATACCTCTGTAGTTCTTTGTTCAGTTTGGTTCTTCATTGGAATTTTACCCTTTCCGGTGATTTTTTTTCCCCGATCCCCTTTCGATTGGATTTGCCTGGCGTATTCTTCCTTTTCTCTGGATGTTTCTCATCTTTCTTGTTTTTTCCCATGAGATCCATCACCTTACCATGTCCCTGGCTGCCCTTTTTACATCTTCCCTAAGAGGACATCATCAGGGCAAGAGTATGGACTACTCCATCTGTTTTTATTTTTCTTTACAGGGGGCCTCTTGCTACATATGTTTTGAATCCTGCTCTGTGATGAGTGGTGCCTGACCAGGTCTGACCGTGCTAGATGACTTTAACTTGCAGCATTCCACCATATATGTATATATATTGCAGTTTGCCCCTCTAGCTGAGATATTTCTCATTCATACCCACCCCTGGATGTTGGTTCCCAGTTGAGTCAGGTTTTGGTTGGAAATAGTCCAGCCACATAAGTCCTCACATGCATTTGGCTGGTTCCATCCTTCTACCACAGACTGGACAGTAAATTCCCAATGCCACCAAGTTTTAGACTGGAGATGTTGCCCCGGGTTGAGGTCTCTCTTCATCTTCGTACTGTCCACTGGATTTCAGTTCCTGGTGGATCTGGTGATATCTCTCTCAACATGGGCTAAGTCAGTTGAAGCGACCACATGACCTCTTTGTACTCATTCAAAGTCTTCATAGATTTGATACTTCTAACTGTTAAGATAGTGCATTTATCTTCATGAAATTTGGCAGTCTTTCAGTAAACATTACAAGTCTTTCACTTACAAAAAATCATATTTTTTAGTGAAGTATTTTTAATCAACTAAAAATAGATTTGTCTTTGAATGTATTGAGTATTTGTTTTGAATAGTGTATGTGCAAAGTGATTTTCATCGTAAGATTAAAAGTACTTTTTTTCATTTCAAAAATTTTGAATTTCATTTGTGTAATCTCTAAAACCTCCTAAATACATTTCAGATGTTTGTTTTCAGTAAAACTTTATATTTTATCTGTAATTTTCTCTACCCTAACTCTATAGAAGGTTGGTAAATTTGACTGACCTCATAACTACCAAAAAATCTAAATAAATATAAATTACCCTCTTTTTCTTTCTAGAATGACTTCAACTGTAGCATGAAACTAC
>NW_013667749.1:26897-35882 GCF_000517525.1 Limulus polyphemus
ATTGGTATAACATAAAGAAAAAGTAGTTTAATAAAATTTTGAATGTAAGACACAATAACTTGTGTCATGTGCAGAAAAGGATACCCGTGGTGATAGGGTTAACTGACCACTTTCAGTCTGGTGAACTCACACATAGTGTTAGCAATTTGTAATGTTTTTATATTTGGTGAATATTGTACATTTATTCTGTCAGTAGGTATCATGGTAATAAAGATGCTAAATCCAAGAAGGTCTTAATTTTGATACAATACATTACCTCCCTCGCATGATATAGCTTTCCCGATTTAGTGCTGCCCTCTATATGCGAACTTTTTCTCCCATTACCCTTGCTGGATGGCTTTGTCAACTCATCCATTTAACATATTCTTCTTTGGCAGAGGATGCTCCTCTGTGCTTCCAGATGACCTTATATCAAATCTGGCACCTTACGCTCTCTTTGGCTGCTCACTCCTATTGTCTGTTGTAGGATATTTTTTGGGCTAGCATCTGGACAACCCCTCACTCTTTTGTCACACACTATCTCTATCATCTGGAAGTTTCTTCTTTGTCAGGCTATGGGCTGTCTCTGGTCGCCATTCTACACCCCTCTTATTGGCTCTAACTGGGTAAGTTCTCTTTCTTTTTTTTTTCACTTTCCAGGGCTCTCTCATGCCTCATTAAATTCTGGTTAGTGTCAAGTGGTGCCTGGAAGGGTACACTTATCCAAAATCTGCACAATGTAGGGCCATCAAGGCCTGATATAGCACTCATTTATGAGATGGGATGTTCCACGAGACCACTAGAGGTATCTTTGCAGTACTCATTCTCTTAAACAAGACCCAATCCGGACCATAACCTCTCATGGACTATCATGAGTAAAGCAGTTGGAGGTACCTGCCCGTCTTCAATGCTCAGTTTAAAACCTAGTGTTTTCCTGCTTTTAAAATGGTGTTTTTGTGGTCACACATTGCACTGTTTTATGGTGATGCACTCTTCTGGGCTCCCCAACATGCCTTCACCCTCTATGTTCTTTTATTAGTATTCAGGAACCCTTGCCGTTCACCATTTCCACTGAGTAGAGAGAAAGATGGTGATGTTCTGTTGGTATGGTACAGTTCACCCCTCTGGCAAACTTTACCTCATCCTAGTGCCGCCTGTATATTGGCTTCCTAAGGGGTCTGGTGTTGGATTGGTGCAGGATCAGCAAACATAAGCCTTCACTCTGTTTGCATGGTGGATGTTGATGAAGATGGTAGGGACCCTTCTCTTGCTGTGGACTGGTCAACAAATTCCCAAATTTTGCACCAGTCCCTCTACCACTTCAACATGTGGTTCTACCTATATGTGAGTGGCAGTTAAGTATTGTATCATATCGTAAGTTAACATTTTTCAACACTGAAAATGTATGTCAAATAGATACTTACCTCCACTCTCACACTTACAATTCCCTAATTCCAGTGCATCTTTTCTAGCATGCCTAGTCTCAAAGTGATGATTCAACAATCAGTATAGAAGGAGTCATCTGAGCTAGGAGGGTGTGTCACACTCCTACAGGTGAAGGATTATCACATGTTCATTTGCATGCAACAGTGCAGCAATATGACATGGAAACCCATGATTTCAATGGGAGTCTCTAGGCTAGTGGCAAGCAATAAAGTTCACATATAAAAGGAAGCACCAAATCAGGAAAACTGCATGTGCACAATTTCACTGTTAATGCCCCAGCTTCCCTATTCAGACCATTTTGTGTTGATTTAAAGAGAACTTTAATTATTGCCTATCTATAGTTAGCTTGTGTTGGAAAAGTCTGTGAAACAGATAATGAAGTATAATATAAATAAATTGTATATTTTTGTATATGCAATGTGTTTGTGTTTGTAATATTCTAAAGCACACTTTAAAGAAACAAAGAAACCCAGTGAGGTTATTGAAATACTAAGCAAGATGTATAATTAAATCTGATCAACGAAAGAGAAAGACACTGTATTTTGATGTTTCTCTAAGGAACAAAAACCTAAATGTTAGAGCACTAGGAAGTGTATTGGATGAATGCTTCTTCTATCTTTATAAGCAGGTTTCTTATCAAATAGCAACTGGGCAGTGGTATGAGATGACAATTACTGACTTGTTAACTAATTATTGTTCTAAGTTCCATTAAGGTTTCCTATAATGGTGTGTCACTCATGTCGTCCAACTAGTCTCATTAACAGAAAGAAAAAATAGGGTTTTCAGCATCCCAATTTTTGTATGTGAATAATACATCAGATTGTATTTCAAAACTTTTGAACAACTTGTCAAGCATACCAAACATATGTCAAGAAAAACGTACATGAATTAGTCCTCCAAACCATGTGTGACTACCTAAGAGCAAGAATAACACAGATCAAAGTTGAGCACATCAGAAACTTTTTACAAAATACAAAAAGCTGTACTAAAATTAAAAAGTTATAAATAAAGATCAATTAATTTATGGATAGGTTTGATTATAATAGCTATACATTAACACACATGTACATACATGTTTTGGAGAAAAATTCTGAAATTTAAGATTGTTGTTTTTGGGATAATAAAGTCAATCACAAAATATTTAGAATGTCTTTACTTACAAGTTTTGAAAAGGAGACACTATGCTATTTTGTATTTGGATGACACAGCATTAGCAATTATAAGATATCATTTTCAATTCTGATAAGGTATTCTAAAACATGACATGTTGTTTCTTAGTTATACAATGATTTAAAATTTATTAATATATAGGGTTGAGTATATTATTTTAAAACAATTTTGAATATACAAATCAGCAAGTTACATGATAACCACAGTCAATATAGAGCTGTGGTGGAATAGCATTTATCAGAACATTTTGACATTGCTTGGCATTTTGTAGCTATGATGCCACAAAAAATTGATTACTTTTGGGAAGAATATATAATAGCCCTTTCTGACACAGAACATTAATACATGCAGATCACATACATAAGTTTTAGACATAAGTTCTTACACTTTTTCACTTTAAAATGCTGGACTAACTCATTGAAATGTCATGTTTTTCCTTTATTTATCAATATGTGGAAAATGTCGTACCATTTTTCTTATTTCTAGGTTAAGTAAGTTTCAAGATACCTCATTACAATACTTTATCCTCGTCTTTTTATTAATAGTTTAAATTCATGAAATCATTATCTGGCTCATTATTTTTCCAGAAATTGCTTAGCATGATTTATTTAATTGTGCTATATAAAATTTATACTTACAATCCTCTAAACATATTTAATAGATACTTCAACTAAATTCTCTTTAAATGCTTTAGAAGGAAAACTATTATAATGGCTGCTTAAAATCCTGAAAAGTTTGATTTATAATATATATACACCTTTTTAAATGCTTTAGAAGGGAAACTATTATAATGGCTTCTTAAAATCCTGAAAAATTTAGTTTATAATATATATATACACCTTTTTAAATTTACTGTGTCAAATGTATGTACTAAAATATCCAAGAATGCAAGCTACATTCATGTTCATATGCAACTGAAAACTTTATTATAATTAAGTATTTATTATTTAAAAAATTATCAACATGATTCTTTGATTGAACAATTCTATAAGAACCACAAACATATTTTCTATGTTGAAGTAACTTGAAATAATAAAATTACTTCAACCATTATTCTTCATGCAAATTCAAAAATAAATCAATTGTAGCAGGTATAAGGTTTAAGCTTCAATTTGTAAGATTCATGTTAGTGTATGCTTACACTTGAGACATAAATCAGGCTTACTGCTAAGCAGTGATGATGTGTACTGAGAGTATGCATTTATTAGTTTTTTCACATTGAAATACATATATGTATGTTAATTTATGTTATATGAAAACAAGTTTGTGTGTATGTGTGCATATATATAATATGTACACAATTTAATATATAGAAGAATAAAAAAATTTGTTTTAATATTGAGACATATTAGCTAATCATCACAGCCTTTATGAAACATGCCACACTGGGAGAGAAACGTGATGTGTTCTGTGCTTACATCTTGTTGATAAAGAATATGTTGAATTAATCTCTAACTTAAATATTAGGAAACATGATCCTTCACTGAGGGAAAGGCTTAAAGTTGCTGGGACATTCTATACTATACCATTTGAGAAATGTTAGAAATCCAGAAAGTTTTGATTGATGTTGTTGAAGAAATATTTCACTTTGTAAAGTGAAATTATGAGAATTACGATGATTGGTTTGTTCAGAATGGGAAAAAAGTTATACTTTTTTTTTGTCAACCAGAAATTTTGATTCAGAAATAACTTGATTTGCATGATTGAACTTTTCTCAAATGTTGCAGGTATTACTGAATGTTTTGTTTCAATATTATCTGTGAACAGGTAATTGTTATACACAGATTTATGTTGATTATGTGGATATAACTGTGAAGTTATTTGTGAAATATGGTAGGATTGTATGTATTATTAGCTGTAAGCTCAATTTTAGTAAACTATCAAATATGAAAAATAACTATCTAAACTGATAGGTGCAGTAAACAACACTTCTGCTTTATTTGTGAGGACACTTGCCAAATTTAAAGTTAATATTTCTGTATTACATTAGAGTTTGGTTCCGTACTGACAAAATAAAAATTTGGACTTTATGGAAACAGAACAGGTAAAAGCACCAAATTGTTTTCACGAATTTTTCAGGTCTATGCATGAATTTTTTTACTAGGACCTTCTGAAAGGCAAGTTTATATAGTGAACTATTTTTAATTCACTAGAGTTGAACCCCAGGTGCTACTTGTGTGTACTGTTCCTTCTCAAACATCTAACCCTGAGCAATATCACTTTCAATGCAAGTGGTAAAATGAGCAATACTGTTTAACACTCCCATGTGAGAAACATGTATAGTTATGATCTGTATACAACATATTAGATATATAATTTAGTTTGGAATGTTTCATATTAAATATTAATTGAAGTTTTGTAAAAAATCAAGGGGTGCTCCTGCCAATTCTTCAGCGATATATGTTCATCAAACTTCCCCCTTCATCATAAAAGGAAAATAATCACACACATTGAGAAAATACAATTTTCTAATACTCTAAAATAATCAATAAGAATGGTTCAAATTTCTATTAAAAATGACTCATAATATGAGCGTTACACAGGTAAAAAATGGCAACTGGCTTTTATGTGTATTAGATTTTAATTAGTGGAAAAAAAGTAGTATCATGCCAATCCTGTTGAAGTATACCTAATTTATGTATTTCATGAAATTGTCTTACTCAAATAGTCCTATGGTAAGTGGAAGATTTCACAAATCCATCGATATATTTCACGCATACCAGAATATATTTTTCTAATTACCTGATATAAACTTAAATATTATGGTTTAAATTTCTAAAGAAGATGAAGCACTCAAAACCAATAGGCATAAAATTTATGAAAAAAAATTCAATCACAAAGTTTAAAACCTAAAAATTAATTTCAAGTACCCTCATTAGTTAAGACTAATGACATTACATTTGGGAGAAAAAAGGACAAAAAGATCTTTTATTCAAAAGAATAATAGTAAAACTGAAAAACTTTCTGAAAACCTAATAAAAAAATACCAATTATGCTCACATGTTTTTAAAATCTCACCAAGAATTTCAAAATGTCTTTGTCAAGCTAAGTATATGCATAAATCAGAACATAAAAGTATAAAAAAAGTGGAATTCAAACCAGCCCTTGTGAATGTTCGATGTATTATATACATAACTATATCAGTTCATAGTTTTGTTGCTAAATTATACAGATGAATGGAACATTACCAAAAGACAGTTGTCTTTTACATATATTAGATGTGTTCACATGTTTTTTAAAAATAAATAGTGTTTGGTTATGTTCAAGTGTCTGTTTAACAGTCTGTGTCTTGTATATTTTTGTTTACTTCCTGAAATGTAGGAGTGGGTGAAGTGTAAGAGATCATCTTATGTACTTTTGAGCTGATCTAATAATTAATAATAGAATTCTTTCTCATTGCTCATCCCAATGTCATTTCCTTTTGACTTCTCTGTTAAAACAGCAGTGATAAAGAGAAGACAGAGAATTCTGTATAGAGAACCTTGTATAAGGGTTTTGTCATACAGTTGTTATATTTTTGTAGCTCAACATATACACTATTTAAACACAAAAATTTTAGGAAAGGTTTATCAAATAATATTAGTTTAGTAAGTTAATGTTCTCAATCTTGTGGACAGTTTTTGCTTCTGAAACTAAGCTCAATCTTAATTACTGCATAATTTATACATAATAAATTTATATGAAATGCAAATACAACAGACACATTTGATAATATTAGGATATGATGAATGTCGTTTTTAAATAATTTATGTTTTATTTAGTATATATCACTGTCAGAACATAATGTTTGGGGTATAAATGGTGGATAACTGTACTTACAGATTTGCCAGTTGGTACAGGTATATAAAAGCACATGGATCATATAAATGGAAGAAAAAAAACAATTAATTGGTGTGACTTGCATTGAAACTACTGTATTCTTGAGTCATGTACTTGTGATTATTATTGGAAAGTTCTATGATTGCTCACTTTTTCAGCAACGTTAGACTTTTGGATATTTTGTCATACAGTTGTTATTTTATGTAGCTCAGAATATACATTATTTAAACTCAAAACATTTTAGGAAATGTTTATCAAATAATATGACTTTAATAAGTTAATGTTCTCAATCTCATGGACTGTATTCTTGATTATTATGTGTGATTATTATAGAAAAGTTCTATGATTGATCAGTTTTACAGCCAACTTTAGACTTATGGGTAGCTTCTGGCACTTACTATGCCCTGGGCAGTCCAAAATAGTTTTACATTTTGCAGTATCATGTCATTTTTCTTTGGAAAAGGAAAGACAGCAGGGTGGGAGACTTAAAGTTTTGAGGCCTCTGACAAGAACAAGCAAAACTGATATCCCTTCTGTATGACTCTTCCATTAGCATCCAAAGCATGCAAAAGTGAAAATAGCTGTAGAGGCAGATATGTTTGTAAGAAAGCCCACAGTAAGTGCACTGAACTCGGCAACTGGCAATGCAGTTGAACCGCACTGCCATTCTATTCTTACTAAGTCATTCCCCTGCCTATTTACAGTAAACATTGGGCATTCAATTCTACATAATTCAATAACCAGGATTGCTACAAGCATGATGCATATTGAAATTGAAAACAAATATTATAAAATGACTACAGAATTCATCGATCTGTTGAATCCTATTAAAAAATTAAAAGTTTGCAACCCAAACATCCTTTCCATTAAGTATGGTGCTCTTATTCAGAATCTCCCCATCCATCTGCTTAGATGCCTCAATATCATATATACTTAAAATGGGCAAGGTTCATTAAAGTTTTATGAGTAGGCATACTTTTTTTTCTTTAAGTACACTTGTATTTGTTTTTTGAAGATTCATGAATTTTTTTCTCTGACTATAAGAAGAATGCAATAAAAATATATATCTTTGCTTCTTGTGTAATTATTTCAGAGCAAGGTGGATCAAGTTCAGGTTGTTAAAGGTCCTACAGAACCACTCTCAGAAAAGGCTTCTGAAGTTTGGTTAAAGTACAAGCTTGAAGATCTCATCACAGTGCTGGACAAAAGGTTAGATTATACTTATATATTTGTGCATAAATTAAACAGGAGTTTCCTTTAAAACAATAAGAACAGTAATTTTATGTGAGAAACAAAGCTAGATATTGGGAGATAGAACACTCACACATACTAACATAGAATCTTTAGGTGGCAAAAAAAAGATGTATATATCTAAGAAATTAATAAATACATAGGACTCGTGTGTCAGTTTTAAAGCAAGTGCATGGGTAATTTCATTTACATTTTTCTTTGTACAACAAAAAGTCTAAAATATGTTGTAATCTTCTAATGAAGACTGGTTAGGACAATATTTTTTTATTAAATGAGTCAAACATTTTGGAGCACAATTAATGCAGTATCAGGAGAAATACGAGAACATGATATATTAAGGTTTATTAGAACAAATGAAGTAAAATCCAATTGATATTTGAAAGTATGAAGCTTATAAACTATTAAGAAGAAATGAGTAGTAGACTATGCACACAAAATCTCTGAAGCAGATTAGTGTATAATTGAAACATTAATTTTGATGTGAAATGAACAGTAAAGTAAAGATGTTACACACAAATCAACACAAGCTGGTTAGACAGCTGCATGCTTGAGTTCAAACCAGTGTTATAAAAGCTCTGTGTTGGTAATACATTTTTACCTTTTGTTAACCATGTTCCAAAATTCCTACTGTATTTATGTAACCCAAGATTAAGTTCACTTCAGAATATTAAACAAATGGATTGATTTCTTTTATGGGTATCAAGATAAGCAAAGATGATACAAATTTATCTAATTCTCTATGTCATGGAAACACTTTTACTAGCCACTATACTAATTATGACAGCCTTATTCCAGTTCTTTTTAAACATTATATTGTCACATCTCTTTTTACCTTTACACAATGACACACTTTTTAAACACCTTTATTTTCATGTCACTGAGTTAAATTCCAAATTTAATTAAACTTCTTTACTATCAATGTATTTTAATGAAATTATTAATCGAAATGGTGTATTTAAGTGTTTTACATCCACAAAAAGAAACCTATCATTCTATAGCTATTTGAAGAACTTGTAGCATTTTGTCACAATTGAATTCTTAGTATTGTTTGTCGACACTGGGCAGCTAGTACATAATTGAATAGAGTTGTTTAAATATTTGTTTAACAACAAGTAAAAGCTTGAAATGGTATATCCTTTCATTGTTTAAACAATTCTATTCAATTATGTACCAGCTGTTCAGTGTCGACAAACAATACTAAGAATTCAATTGTGACAAAATGCTACAAGTTCTTCAAATACCGAAAGAATGATAAGTTTCTTTTTTGTGAGTGTAAAACACTTAAACATACAATTTCGTTTTTTGATACCTCACTACTAT
>NW_013667749.1:36163-37401 GCF_000517525.1 Limulus polyphemus
TCTTTGGCTGAGTGCAGTTGAAAGAAGAAATATATTTGTCAACCCCTAGAGTTAACGTTGAGCTTTAGAAGTTACATGTACTTTCAACATGTATGTATTTATTATCGTTAGAAAGAGCTTGTTTTACATTATAATCCAACAATGGTTATTTTGAAGGTGTCATCCTCAGGTATATGTAACTGCTTGTCCTATTGTTAGCTGCTGTGTTCATGATAGCACTTAAGTTGTTTCTTATCTAAATGTGTTATAGTTAGAGAGACAGTCAATTTGTATTTAAGTTTTACATTTATATTTTAGTTATTTGTTTTAAAAATAATATTTGAAAGGTTTAACAATTTTTATAAAATAACCAAAGCTTCTCCTCACTTTGCAGGGCTTGCATTATCAAGCGTGTATAAAAGGATTTTGCTTGAGGCTTAGGTATCTCTGCTGTTCATACTGTTCTGTCACCCATGGGTGCCTGTTGATGTGTGACAACATAAATAATCAATGACAGAGAATAGGAAAGGAAAATAAAACATTAAAAATAAACTATAAATGAAAAGGTAAAGATGTGAAATTATGCATATGACCCAAAGAATATATTTTAAGATATCTAGTGAAGAGTTAAAAGGTATGTACATATTTCCATATCGTAATTTTAATCATTTCATTGCACTGTACATTGATAATAATAGCTAAAGATATGGTAGAGAAAATGGAAAATAAAAATATAAAACATTTACCGTAAAAAAACTTTTGAAATTCATTTAGGAGATTCTAGAGATTATGTCAGTGAAATATGAAACTCTAAAATAATAAATATATTTTTATACTCAAAATGAAAATCATCTTGCAGGTGAACTATTCAGAGTCTGAGTGCAAATAACTACATTAAACAACACAGGCCTGTGAATTTAAACTTCATAAAAGTTGTTTTGGTTTTTAATAATGGATTTTCCATAATTAAGCTACACAGATTTTGAAACTAATATATTTGTTTTCTATCACTTCAGGATTTTTTTACAATTTGAGAAGAAAAAAACTCTTACTTAGATCAAATTATCATTTCATTTACCACAATGAAAATATTTTATTATTAGTAGGTTGTGAAGAAATTGTCATTTTTTTCTAGCTAAAAAAACCCGAACAACTTGCATATCAAAACAAAACATTTATTAAATGAAATAGTCTCCATTCTTATCAATGATGCTTTTCCATCTTACAATCATATCGTAAATGCCCTGATTAAAGGAATC
>NW_013667749.1:37981-48080 GCF_000517525.1 Limulus polyphemus
TATTCTTTGTGGCTACAGAGGTGTCGTTTGCATTCTTGTATTCAAACAGCATGCCGATTGTGTGTCTCATCATGTGCCATCACAATAAGGGATTTGAGTATAGTAAACTTTACATATTATATAGGCTACATTAACATGATGTTTAGGTGGTTTATTTAACTATTATACATGATGTATGTTTTTTGGGGGCAGTTAATGAAAGTGTTTCAAACTGCAACATGAATTTCTTGACAACCTAATATGTTTGTTAACAAAAATACAAGCAAACTGAAGAAAAGGGAAAAACAGTGATGTCAAATAAATATGCATCCACATTCATTCTGATTTTTTTTTGAAAACTATGTGTTGTGGTCTTTCTTTTATGTATTGCTTCTGGAGCATCTTGTGTCAATGACCAACAGTAATCAGCCATCATGCTGATGTTCCACCTTCCCTGATACTTCCTCTACATGTCCCTGATGTCTTGATGAAACCTTTCCCCTTGTTCTTCATTGATTGCACTGAGATTTTCAGGGAAATAGTCAATATGTAAGTAGAAGAAATGAACTTTCAAGCTTATGTTACAACCCAACTTTTTGAATTTATCGAGCATCTTATTCACAATATTTTCATAATTTGGGTCTTTGTTGTTTCCTAAAAATTTATCAATAACATTTTTAAAGGCAATCCACTTTTCTTTTTCAACTTTTCCCATTGTCTTTTCGAGCTGTTTATTCAAAGGCAATTTTCTAATCTAAGGCCTAACAAAAACCCTTCTTTACGTTTCACTTCTGAAAGAGCTTCATTATCCAGTGTTTATTTCATGCTCTCCTGTCCCATTCACACAAAAACATGGAAACTTTGTATAACCGTATTGTTGACCCAACAATATACAATAGATTTTTAAGTCTCCACAAAGTAGCCAACCATGTTCTTTGTATTTGACCTTACTAAGAAGAAGTTCATTATTTTCGTACATTTCCTTCAAGTGAATTGAATGAGCAATAGGAAAAAATGCATATATATTACCATTGTGAAGGAGAACACTTTTTAGACTTTTTTTGGAGGAATCAATGAATAATTGCCACTCACTTGGTTCATAGAAGATCCTAGCATTGGTATTAATTCAGCAATATTGTTGCAATATTCCAGTGAACCTTCTTGCGAAAAGTATGGTATAAGCTCTTTCTCACAATTTCTGTACCAGTAAAATGATGTCCTTGGAGAAAGTAAGTTCTTAGTCCAAAGTCTGGACCCCAAAATCTCTGAAGCATCCTTTGGAAGACCCAAATCTCTTGTCAAATCATTTAGTTCACCTTATATGAAAAGATGTGATTCATCAGACGTTTCAGATTGAAAACAATTTCTATCATCATTTCTATCGACATCAGATTTAGAATCAGATGAAACTGTATCAAGAGTCTCTGGTGGAATAGGTACAGGTGCATCAGGTCCAGATAAGACATTTCCTTTTTATTTGGAGTGTTGTAGCCTTGTACATTACATAAGCAAAAATAGCAGTCATCTCTGTGGTTTCTAGGCTCTTGCCAGATCATTGGAATTTCAAAAGGCAAAGACGTTTTATTACCTTTAGTCCATTGTCTCAATTCAATGACACAAATGGTGCAAACTTAGAGCGGAGCCCATGATTTGTTGGATCCCCAAGTTTTATTCCAAAATATGTATAATATTTTTTTTTTGACAAATTCTTTAATGTTTTACCTTTGTTTCTTTTACAAGAAATTTACCACAAATATAACAGAATATGTTTGGGTCATTTTGGATCATTGTTTGTAAAATAATTTATTCATCAATCACATTTATTTCATAAACACATACATATCACATTTTTATTACATACATATATAAAATATTACTGTGGTTTCTAGGCTCTTGCCAGACCATTGGAATTTCAAAAGGCAAGGACGTTTTATTACCTTTAGTCCATTGTCTGAACTCAATGACACAAATGGTGCAAACTTAGAGCAGAGCCCATGATTTGTTGGATCCCCAAGTTTTATTCCAAAATTTGAATAATATTTTTTTTGACAACTTCTTTAATGCTTTGCCTTTGTTTCTTTACAAGAAATTTACCACAAATATAACAGAATATTGTTACGTCTCTGTATGTTTGCTTGTTAATTCTTACAAGATACAAGTCCTTTCTTTATAAAACTTGTTTATTCTTCCCCAATACAACTTTGTAATGTACTTAATTTTCACAGTTACACACACTATAGTTCACAATAATTCACTCACTTTCTATCGCGCTTAGACTTAATTGTCCGTCCCCACAAACTATAGTTCCGATCTCTGTGTCTACTATCCTCAGTTCCCGCCGACCGTAACCGCTGTCTTTCTTTCTCTCTGCCTGCTTCATCTCCGCTACATCTCTGTCTTTGTCTCCACTATTGCTTCGACTTCGTCTGTCTATCTCACTTATATACGATAATACTGCCTGTTCTAGAAACTTCTAAGACGTGCTACCAGCGTCAGTTGACGCAACGCTGTCGCAACACACTAGCAAATCTTCTAGAATATTCGTCACGTGACCCCGCTGGCCTAACACACTAGCGAATCTTCTAGAATACTCGTCACATGACCCCCCACTGTCGTAACAATATGTTTGGGTCATTTCAGAACCTCTTGTTTCCATAGCGATGAATAAATAATATTTAAAATAAAAAATAATGTCAGAGTGATGCACAAGCAAATACTATCCAGAAATGAAACACCATGCAGCCTTTTAACTGTTTATGTACTAATGGTGTGTTTCTCGTGGTTTCTATTACGATTGATAAGACTCTCATGTCGCGATTGGTCTAGAGAAATCTTTAGCCAGTGGTTGTCAACATTTTAAGCATAACAAAATGTGGTCCGATTTCAGTGAAAATGATTCACTTATGTAAAAGTGCATATGACATTTTGTGAAAAATCTGGACATGATGGAGAAAAATTGATATCATTTTTGGATTCAGCATACAGGAATTAGTGTACAACATGTAAAAATTTCATGACAATAAAACCATCACAGGCCTGTGTAATGAATTTTTATTAGAAATAGTAGAAGAAAACCAAAATTAAGTATTTTCTTTTCTTAAATTACAAACATTTATGAAAGTCCTTGTCAAATTTGAAACAATTTTATCCACTAGTTTTATTACTGGAACAAAATTTAATGAGAGTTACAGTGTATTTCAGTCTAAAGCATGTCATCATTATATGGTTAAAAAGAACCTTTAATCTTTGCTGTAATTATTATATCCTCGTAAAACAAAGCTGGAAAACTAGGTGGGGGATAAAATGGATAGGATTAACAGAGATTGCCCCCCATACAGGTGACAGAGATTTTAAGTACATAGAATCAAGAAGAAAATCTGACTGATGGTAAGCTAAAGCAAATTGTACCAAAACCTGTGGAGGGTAAGGCATGCAAGTACCCTCACCCAAAAAAAGAGACAAAAATGCTCATCATGAAACATATCTGGAGAAGGAGGAGAAAATTATATTTTGAAATGTGGCCTAAAAAAGGCTGAGGTAGGCCTTGTAGATTCTGGAGTAGAGGCCTGGAAAGGCAAGCCATAATCAGTTGGAAGAAAACTGACAAAATCTAGTTTGCTCTAAACAGGTTTTACAGTTGTAGGAGGAAGGCAAGAAATATTGGGAGAAGGTACGGCAGACCATAGCCCCTAGGGGTTCTCAGAAACTAAATTAATTATAAGAAATATAAATCATAACGAATTACGAAAATGAAATAGTCAATATAATGTGAATTTAAGTAAGTGTGTAGTGAAATATACATTACTTACAAGATGTTATGTGTTGAATAAAACAAGATATTTAACCCAATTATTTATTTACCCTTAAGATGAACTACAGGTAAATCGTAACTGGGTAGAAATATAAAATAATTCCACTTGGGAATAAGTTATAGATATCACTATTGTATAATATATAGTAAACTTGTTGAGAGAAATTGATTCTGAAGAGAGCACAAACTAAACATCTGAACACGAGCACTGCTAAACGAGAAGTCATAAGTAGAATAGCATAGAGGGAGTCGCATGAGTCATGTGGGTGTGTGACATTATTATTGGTGGAGGTGTGTCGCATGATAATTTGCATGCGAGAAGCAGTTAAACCACATGAATTGAGGGGTGCATGGAAATGAAAGGCTTATGGCATGCAGAAACATTTTTGCAAATAGAGGGCAGCACTGAACAAGAATAGCTATGTATGTGAGCGGAAGTAAGTACCTGTCGGAAATACATTTTCAATGTAGGAAAATTATAACTTTTTGATATTCTTCAAGTCGCCTAAATTTAAAGTCAACCAACATAAAGAATTAGAATAACAGCAACTTTTTTATAGCTGTAATTTTATCTTACAAAGTTTGAAAACCATTAGGGAATGAATAAAAATAAAACTAGAAAGTGTATTCAGAAAATATAGTATTATTGTGCTAACAAGTAACAACAATATTGTGTGATACCAGTTAACTTTTTAAAAGTTACCTCTTAACCAAATTTTCAGTATTTTATTACATAGAAAAGAGACTTCCACTATAATATTATATTATTTTGGGTTAATCATTGTTGACTATATAGTCCTAAAGTAACCTAAAAAAGTCAAACATAGTTAAAATAAAATTAATATATTTTGTAAATGATTAGCTACCTCATTTTATAATTTAATGATTTTAAAGCTTATATCTTTTGTTTCTAGTAATGTGATTCATATGGAAATAAAAACAAAAACAAACATTTTAATTTTTTTACTTAAAATTAGATAGTTATAGCTATTTATAATGACAATTAGGAAAAGATTATAGCATTTTTGGATGCTTGTTTTCAAAAATGTTTTTTTAAAGTCATTGCCAATACAGTCACTAGGCATCAGCAGTGTGAAGAATGTCTTTATCATAAGAATTCAAGTTTTTAAACAATAAAAGATTGATTCTGTAACACGTCTGTGTTTATAAGAGCTGCAAATATCTTGAACAATAATAACTGATGAAAACAAATCTCTAAAGTTTATACTCATTGTTATTGTCTGGAAAAACCAAGACATAGAAATTTATCATAGCAATAGTTAATTTACATTCATGTGATTGTATTAACTAAGAATTAATCAGTTTTTGCCTAGGTTTTGATTCAACTACTGGAGACACCAGCTGTGGTAATTTTATAAAACTAAAAAAACTTTTATGGTAATTGATAGCCCAATCATATGAAAGACACTGACATCAAATGTTTCTTTTTGATACAATATGGTGGTGGAAGAACATTTGGCTATGTTTTATTAATTTCTTAAACAAATGTATTGAGGAGTTTGGCTTCCCAGGACCCTTTTCCTAGGTCCATACCTGTCCATACAACGTTAAAAAATACAGTTCTTAATTCCTGGAAAAAATGGAGTGGTCCAAATCCTTTAGCTGCATGTCTGTTTAAATAACTTGAAATACAGTTGTTAATACAGTAGTCCCTCTTGGGTACGACCGACCTATCTGCCATAATAAAAAAGATGCATCTGACATGAAGTTATTCAAAGGATCAGTAACCAGATGACCAAGGACCGAGTTTGAGCTGTACCTGTTGCTATTCCCACGGGTTGAGCATAATGGTTTATATACTGTACAGGTAGTCAGATAACATAGCAAATTAGTACACTGTATAATAATAGTTACGATGGATAACAGTTCAGTAAAGATAACTTAAAATTGTTTTGTTTGTGTTGTTTGTAAAATAATTTATTCATCGATCACATTTATTTCATAAACATCTACATATCACATTTTTATTACATACATATAAAATATTACAAACTGACACAACATTTATTTTAGAAAAAATCGTCCATCTTTGTATATTTTGCACATTTAACAGAGTCACTTTGAATGTTCATGAGTTTGGCAGTTATTATATCAAGAAGGTTTTGTTGTTAGTTTTTGGGCAAATGATTTTAGTATCAATTGATAAACTAATGAGCAATAAATGTCCAGAATTCTACATCAGAGAAACCAGAAGAAAATTGGAATTAAGATGCACCAAACATAATAAAAAACATTCCATACTAGTATTTATCACCATCACAACTAAAAAAATCCACAGTCTACCCGAACTATACAAAACGCTGTAATTTTAGACAAAGAACCAAACATTTTAATTAAATAAAACTGCCCCACCTACACCAGAATTTTGCCTTAAAACTTGGATACTTTGATCCCAGCTCTGAAAAGGGACCATTCTGAAATTTTAAAAGAACCAGTAAAGAAATAAGAATAAATATCTGAACTAAATTATTGCTAGACTCTAGCCAATACCTAATAAGGTAATCCTCTCTGAATACAAATACTACATAAAATGTAATATGTTGCATTAAAAAGAATTTCAAGTTGATTAAAAATTCTGTAATTTCCATGTTTCGTTTATTTTGTTGCTTTCGTCACAACTTTGGCCAAAATCAACATCCACATCACGTTTCTACATTAACACATCAAGCTTTTTTATTCACAGTGACTTCCTTTTCCCAGCTTGAGACATTCACAGCTTTACTGGATGCCTTGAGACATTTTATTAGCCATGCTTTCCAATAGATTAGTCGAGTCTGTCACTTCACAAACAACAAGTTAATAATCTTCACACCCTGTCTAAGTCACTAGCTCAAAATCTACTACATTCACTAAAAGAAGAAATCTTAATTCCATGAGTGGGGCGAAGACAAACAACAGTTTCTGATCATTCCTGATTAACTGAAAGTTTTTAAACCAAAATACCTATATGTATATACCAAGGAGTTTGACTTGAACACCTCAGGGCACCAAGATACATATACTAAGCTGTGAAGCAATATCTGGTCATGTGACCTCTTTGTTCCTTACTGTATTCATGTGTGTCTCTAAATTACATTATTGATATGAAGAAAAGTCGTTATAGAGAGGTCATTATTCGACATTCCTCCCAAAAATCATGGTCATGTGTTAAAGCTGTTAGGAAGTCATTCATTGGAGGTCAGATCACTGTAAAATCGTTCCGTGTACAAAAAAAAGTCATATTTAAAAGGAAGTCATTATTGAGAGAGGTCGTATCTATCAGGGACTACTGTATCTATAGAAATGGAGAGAAGGGGTTCTGCCACCCTAGACCCTCCTCACCTAGATCTCCAGGTGCTTATAGAATATAGTTCATTTTTAGAAAAAATGGATGGGAGTCTGGCTCAGTGTCGACTCCCTTAGATCTGATCCTGCTTATACAGTATTAAAAAATACAGTTACACAATTTTAAATTAGTTTTTTTAAATTGTAAGTTTCTAAGTAAATTTACATTTTATTTGATGTTTAAGTAGCCAGAGAATTGTTGATAGGTGCTGCCAGCTAGTTTCCTTCCCTTTAGTCAGCAGTTCAAAGTTAATTATAACAGGAGATAGCTTTATTAGCTTTGTATAACACAGACAAGGTTAGCAAGTTTGGTGGCAATGGGAATCAAACCTGAGACACCCCCTATTTTGTATTTTTGTGCTTAACAACATACAAACATAATGCATTATTTTGATTACTTGGATAATTGAAAACATAAAATCAGAAACCCTAATTTTGAATAATTCATTATTTTTGTTACAGTCAGTTTAATAATAATACTATTGATTCATTTATTCTTTAAATAATCGAAAACTAAAATTCAGAACAACTCATTTTTATCAGTGTAATTGTAATTTTGAATAATCAACTGTTGAAATAATTTAAAATAGTAACAATTGGAAATGCTACTTTCAATTATTTAATTATTTTCGTAACATTAGTGGATTAATCAATTAAATGATTTGTTTATAGAACACTAATTGATGTAATTGCTGCTCATCGATAATCAATTGTATCAAGTAAATTACCTGTCTGTAACTCTTACTGTTTTATATACTCAATAGACCATTACTTTCACTAAGTTTTTCTTAAAATAAACTGATATAAGACTGTAAAAGTATAGCAATGGTGAAGATTTTTTTTATGAAATACATTTAAATTTACCATTTATGTTGTGAATGAGATTGTCAAGAAATGAAAATTGATGATAATGTGGTTGTTCAGCTGTAAATTTAATGTTAGTAACTTTGTTATTGAGATAGCTTAAGAAACTGTCTACACTTTCAGCATCTATAAATCATATGCAATGAGCAACTTAAAAGTCCTTGCAAAAGAAGGTAGTCCACAAGAACTGAACATCAAAGAAAAAGTATGTTGATCAACAGAATTGAAAAGAAATTCAATTGGCAAAATAGTGGTTTGTTTATTGTAAATTTAAATGTGATATAAAATATGTGAACCAGTTGACTCACTAGTGTGTATCTAGATTATGTGGTTTGGTTGTTGTTAAGTGCAAAGCTACACAATGTGCTTTCTGTGATCTTTTCACCATGGATATCGAAACTCAATATTTTGCATTATAAGCGTGCAGACTTAATGTTGAGCCACTGGGGGGGGCCTTGATTATATATAATGTAGTTTTAAAAGTTCAATATGTCTAATAGACAACTGGTAAATTCACATTCACCATATCTGGTAACTAATACACCATTAGCTGTTTAATTCACAACCATTCTGTTATCTAGGAATCTAGAAATTCAACTCTACCAGTATTATGAAGAATAGTCATTCTAGGTTAAAGAGAATAAGAAATTTTACAGTGAATCATTCAAAGTCATTATTCACTTTTGTCACTACAGTTTATACATACGTATATATATATATATATGATTTAGGGCTGTCCAATCTACTATACTAAACTCCAAATTAAAGCATTCAAAAATACCATAACTTAATAGAATTAAGTAGTAGTGTTTTTAACTTACTGGAAGTCTTTATTAGCCACTTGATTCTTTCCATGTGAAGCTTGGGTTCACCTTTAGATCTTGCAGCCATTTCCCATAGTTTACCCTTGTCTTTATCCATTGCCTCTAACCTATTTAGGATAGCATCCAATTTCTCCTCTGGCCTGGGAATAAATAATCAACACTAAATACAAGTAACCTATTGACAACACTATTAAATCTAACATTGTAGTGAAATATATCAAGCTAATTTATCACTTACCTTGTCTTCTCACTTATGTAATTAAGTTTATCTTTAAAATAAGAAGAAACAAATAACTAGCCTTTATATTACACTTATGTACTAAGCCAATTTACTTATCCTGTTTTATAACATAGCGATAACTGAATAAGCTTAAGTTGCAGATAACATTTTCCTTACGGGCATCATTTTCTGCACATGTCACGAGGTTTTATTGAGTTACATTCAAAATTTAATTACAATACTTTATTATCATGGTATACAAATAAACTTGGCATTAAAGCATAGCTAATAATTAAAATTTTAATATTATATAAGTTTTAAGTTCTTAATTTTATAAGGCAATATTTAATAAATCCTCTATTTCCCCTAGTATAAGAATTTTGACATTTGCTCTCTAGGTCTTCCCTCTTCTCTAACTTATTTACCACTCTTCTGAGAAGTAAGTAATTTAATGTAAATTAATAATTATAATACTGTTATTACTCGGGTAAAGCAACATTTTTATAGCCTTCAATCTTATTTGGTTACACAGTCATAAATTAAAAAATCAGACTCCTCTTGCCATGCCCACCTATCACAACCTCTCTTTCATAAATTGCCAATTCTTCTTGCTGACTTTTAATACTGTATTATTTATAAACAATAGAAAGCCAAAGTTTTAATCTATCAAATGTAATATATTACATTGTTTCTGTACAGAGAATTGTCTATTTTGCTCTCAGTTCAAACTTTATTCCCACAGGAAATACATCTAGGAGCTTAGATTAATTTTTAACAGCTCTTATTGCACAATTAGAAAGCCAAAAAAACTAGTATAGTCATTGAACATTGTCTGCATTTTACATGTTATTATTCTGTGTTCCTAGATGCATTATTTAATTAAATAAAAAATTATTTAGTGCAGTAGTACCTTAAGTATAAAAAGTAGGGTTAAGTGTCATCGACAGTTGAGAATTAAAAAAAAGAAGACTCAGGTAAGTACTACATTTCTTGTTTTCATGTGAATTATTTATATATTATTATAAAAGTACCGTATTTTTCAGTGTATAAGATGCA
>NW_013667749.1:48476-49646 GCF_000517525.1 Limulus polyphemus
ATGAATAATATATATGTATACGATATACACAAGCTATGTGTAAATATATCTAAATAGGGATGCATAGTTTAGTTCAATTTAATGTGTTATTTATAACAATAGTAGTTTTTTTTCTTTTAAAAACATAACTATTTATAATGCTCCCTAAGTAATAAAAAATGAATTGTTGTAATGGATGAGAGTGAAAAAGCTTGTAAATACACGATGATCCCTGTTTAATGTGGAGCAGAATAAGGCCATTTCAGGCCTAACTCTAACAAATAAAAATCGTTTTTGAGTGCTTGCCTTGGATTCAAATATGCAATGCGCTTGACCAGTCAGAGTGCCTAATGCAATAAACGTCGGTAATCGCCTAATCGGTATTTCAATTTTCATTTGATAATTGGCAGTCTGGCACGTGCTTACTGTCAAGTAGGATGGTTCATCTTAAGCCGAAATACTGTATCTTAGGCCTTGGGAGCAAAATAGTTGTTTCTTCATTTTTCGTTCTATTTTTTCACCCCTTACGATGTCTAAAGAAAAGAGACTGTCATACACAACTAAATTTAAATTAAGTGTGATTAATTATGCAAAAGAGCATGGAAACAAAGCTGCCGAAAGATATTTTGGTCCTCCATCAACAGAAAAAATGATTCGTTGCTGGTGCGAACATGAAGAAGAATTAAAAATGATTAAAAGTGATAAACGCAGTTTCCGAGGAAAAAAACAAAATGGCAAGATCTTGAAAATAAACTGTACGAATGGGTTGTGGATCAGAGAATGCAAGGACTATCCCTTTCTACAAATATGATAATTTTAAAGCAAACAGGATTCCATGTGATAATAGTTTAGAAGATTTTACTGGTCATACATAGTGGTGTTATCGGTTCATGAAGCTCAAAGGCCTAGTTATGAGAACTAAAACTAAACTTGCTTGAAGAATGCCCGATGAGTTTGAGATGTAAATTTGTGCATTTCACAAGTATATGATACAGTTAAGAAGTCCAGGAGGCTTATTAAAAAAAACCTTCTCTCCTCGTCTGGGATTCCTTTAGAGCTCATAAAACAGAAAAAATAAAGGAAAAAGCTAATGAGCTAAAAACACAGCTGGCTGTTATACCCGGTGGTTTAAAAAGTCAACTGCAACCTCTCAATGTTTCTATTAACAAACGCTTTAAGACTTTAATGAGA
>NW_013667749.1:50646-59360 GCF_000517525.1 Limulus polyphemus
CATCCTCTTCACAGCTAGCAACACCCAAGACCTAAATATCATCTGCAAATTTAAGTAATTTATTGACTATCCCTTCATCTTTGTCATTGATGTAAATCAAAAATAGCAATTGTCCTAAGACTGAGCCCTGAGGTACCCCACTTGTGACATTAATCCAGTTTGACTGAACTCCATTTGTAACAACCCTCTGCTTTCTTCCATCCAGCCACTCTTCTGTTCAATTTGCTAACTTATCCCCCACATCTATAGAGCTAATTTTTTTCAAGCCTTTTGTGTGGCACATTGTCAATTGCTTTCTGAAAATTCAGATACACCAAACCTACACCCTTACACTAATCTACATAAGCAGAAGAATGTTAAAAGATTTGTAAGGCAAGATTTTTTCTTAGTGAAACCATTTTGACTGTCCAGTAAAATTCTAAACTTTGTTAAATGACTTTACAAAGCATCTTTTAATAGACTTTCCAAAATTGTTCCACAACTGATGTAAGACTAATGGGTCTATAATTACTGAGACAATTTTTATCACCTCCCTTAAAAAAAGGAGTTTCATTAGATAACTTCCAATCCTCTGGTACCTGCTCACTATTGAAGGACTGACAAAAAATAGTAGCATGTGGCTTACACATCCAATCTTTAACCTCCTTCAAAACCATTGGGGAAATATTATCTGGCCCAGGAGCCTTATCATTTTTTAAACTTCCCAATTTTTTTTCTAACCAGCTCAGAATTAAAGCAGTCATCTTGCTTGATCTCGTTTCCACTTATCAACTGTTCAAGATGTGGAATACTGCTTAAATCTTCATTAGTAAAAACAGAAGAAAAAGTAAAATTTTATAACCCAGCCATCTAATAATCATCAGATACTAGCCCTTCTTCATCATCCCTCAAGGGTCCTATCCCTATCCTAACATTTTGTTTCCCCTTAATGTATTTAAAGAAATCCTTACTGTTAATTTTTACATTTTCAGGCAACTTTTTCTCATACACCCTTTTTTATGTCCTAATATCCTCTTTCACCAACTTTCTTGATTTTATATAATCTTTTGAAATCTCCTGTCATACCAGTCAATTTAAATTTCTTAAATTTATGATGCTTTTCTTTAATTTTATTTCTTAAACTCTTAGTGAGCCAACCTGGTTTTTTACTTGTAGCTACCTTTTTCTTTCTATTAGGAATATATTTACATTGAATATTTAAAAATTTTCCACATCTGCTCAATGTCTCCAGATAACTCAGCTACCCAATTCACAACAGATAACTATTGTCGCATCCCTTCAAAAGTTACTTTTTTGAAATCTATGACCAGAATATCATTATTTGAACCTAATAGAGCAAGGATCACTTGCACCCAGATGTTCCCCAATTTCCACCCTCTCAATCATTTCTATGTTTGAAGTTAACAATAAGTCTTAAAATAGCATTGTTTCTAGTTGGTTCCTTGACTAACTGGTGAAGAAAGCCATCCTGAACAATTTCCAAAAACCTTTCTCCCTCATGGTCTGATTTTAGAATTTCCCAATCTATATGCCTGAAATTAAAATTACCCATAATTATGACTTCATTAATAGTTGAAATCTTAATCCCATTGTAAAGTTTCTCATTAATTTCAGTAGTATCATTTGGTGGTCTGTAAAAAATTCCTACTAAAAGCCTTTTCCCTTTATATCCACTAATAGAAACCCAAATGGATTCAATCTCTTTGCTATTATTTTTGATATCCTCAACTTCAACAGGATGTAACTCACATTTTACATATAAAGCCACTCATCCTCCTCTCTTTAATACTCGATCCCTATTAAATAGCCTGTAACCCTGTATTTCAAATACATTTCTGTCATCAAAATCATCTATGTTTAAACATGTTTCAGTTATTCCCATTATATCAGAATCTTCCATTACTACCAAAGCCCTAATGACCTACTTATAACTTCATCCCCACAGTTAATTCTGGGCAGTATCCCTGACAAAATTAAGCTATGGCCATTTTCTTTAAGTGCCTTTATCAACCCCTTATACTTATTAATTAGCTCCTCTGACCTACCTTTCCCTACATCATTACTTAGTGTGATATCATGTTAGAAACTAACCAACACTTCATTATGTTAAACACACGATTGCATCATCCTCCAACTTAAATAGTTCATAGCTCATGAACCATTAGATAAGTATAGTATTTTTATTGTTAAAACTGATGGGCATGAAAAGTCATTTTTTTTTTGTGTTCCTGAGTTATGTGATGGAGTTATGTTGTACACAGCCAGTTAAGTCCATTCTCATAAGTGTCATATCTGTTATATCTTTCTCTTCTTTGGCTTCTCTTGGTGAAGACCATACTCCATTCACAGGACTGACTCTCAAGAGTTGTGGCTTGTTATATGGAACATTGTTTTGGAGGAATTTCTGCCATGTAGCTTGTTTGATCTTTTCTTTACTCTTGGAAAACTTCTTGCATACATCTTATGTGGATTGAGTTTTTCCTTGCAAGTATTTTGAAGAATTGATTTCACTGTTTTTGTATATTGTGGTGTTAATTGACATTCAGATATTTTAATGAATTTGGTGGTATTTCTGGATATTCTCCTTTATAACATTTTCAGTTTTGTTACCTGTTCAATTATGCAACTAATTCAGCTCATGAAGATTTTTCTTACGGGATCAGTACATGGAATGTGGTTGGATGGATTGTCTATCTTTTTATATATTTTTGTGTGGTCCGAAAGGATTAATGTTTCCAGCCAAATGTTCCAGATAATGAATCTTTACATGTAAAAACTTTTCACTAAAATGTGTTAAGGCCATTTCTTCCAACTTTTCTTTTCTCAATATATATATTGCCTTCAGCACACTTTCTTATCCCTCTTATTTTCTAGATTGGGAACTTAGCTACCCATTCCATCCAGGGATAAATAATTTATCAGAAGTTTTAATTTTCAAGTACATTGTATATACTTACATTTGAATGAACATGTTCCATTTCTTCCAAGATCTTTCTCTCTCATATGCTTTTTTTAAAAATTCTATGAGATATAAAGAGTGGAAAAATTATATTCCTCAGTGTACTTAGATGTATGAATGTATTCAACTGAAACAGATGTCCCCCAATGACTAACTGGAAAACTAAATGGCTTGTAATGCTGAAATCTAGGGATCAATAGCCCATTGCTGTAACTTTGTGCTAAATCAAACAAGAACAAGAATCAACAGAAAGAAAGAGATGTTGTTGTATTGAAACTTAAGAACAAAAATTTGCAAACTATGTTACAATGTGATTTAAGGAAATACAAAAGATAAGTTTAAATCAACAACATTTTGAAGTATTAGCTATCTATCCATACTGTATACAGCTCACTTTCCAACCAGTATCTTTCTGATACTTATTTTATTTTTGTCACTAGAAATATGTTTTCTGTGAAGAATAATACCTTTTTTTATCACTATAAATTTAAGGCAAGTTCAAAGAAGGTGAAGTGTATAGTGGGTCTTCTCCAGGAAGCAATGGTTTTAAAATTTCCCATGTGTCAAGTAAGTGTGATGCTGAAAACTTCTATAGGAGAGGTAATTCATGTAATTTTTTAATAACTGTTAGATGTAAAAGTTTGAGAAAAGACAAGGAATGTTTGTATAAAGATGTATATATAAATTTAAAAATTAAGACTTCTGTAGTGTGCATGTAACAATTAGCTGACTTATGTGACAAGTACGTGTATATGCATCTTAAAGAGGAATAATATTTGGTGTTTATCCTTGGCAAATTAACCAAAATATTGATCTGTAAAGTGACTAGAAAATGTATCTGATGCTTGTGATCTGTAATAAACAGCAGCTATTGTTTTTGAATTTAAAGACATGTTTTTACACAAATCTGACAGCTGAGTAACAGATAAAAGCAGTCAAGAAGGAGTTCTTAGCATGTGTGTTACAGAGCTAGTAAATAAATTACACTGAGTTAGTAGTCCAGTTGCAGCCACAAAACAAATGTTTTGTAGAGAAGCTATAGGTATAGCAGTCATATTGCAACTATAATACTAGGTCGTCAAGAAATTAATGTTGCTTCTTTTTTAAATGAAATAGTCTCCATTCTTATTGATGATGTTTTTCCATATTACAATCAAGTTGTTAATGCTCTGATTAAAGAAATCACTTGGCTTTGAAGCAAAAACATGTCAATGTCTTCTTTAACACCTTCCACATTTGCATACAATTTCCCATTAAGTTGGTGTTGCAGCAAACAAAAAAGATGGTAATCTGATGGTGAGAACTTCCCAACCCAACTCCATAATCTTGTGTTGCGTCAAATGTGCCACATGTGAACGTTCATTATCGTGGAGAAGAACACCTTTCCAATTGACGAGTGAAGGGCATTTCTGATGAAGGGCTTGATTTAAACATTCCAATTGCTGACTAAAGATCTCTGCATTGACAGTTCGCTGTGGATTGAGGAGTTCGAAATGAATTACTCCTTTGAAGTCCCACTAAATACAAAGCATGACTTTTTGCAGATGGAGTCCAGGATTTTGGGTTGGAAGTAGATTTTGTCTAGGACTGAGCCATTGTTTTTGGCATTTAATATTTGCATAGAGAATCCATTTTTCATCACCGGTGACAATTCTATCCAAACATGGTTCATGCACATTATGCACCAGAAGAGATGAAGCCATGTTCACACGATGGAAACGATGATCATTGTAGAGTTCGTGAGGCACCCAAACACCTTCTTTATGTAGTTCTCCCATGTCCCTTAGATGTTTACCTATTTTTTCATCAGAGACACACAATTTCAGGGCCATTTTACAATGGTGTTGCCTTGGGTTAGACTCAGCAAGCGCCTTCTGAGCATCAATATCAATTCCAATATGTCGGCTCCTGCTATCACAGTTTTTAAGGCTAAAATCACCTGAACAAAATTTTCTGAACCATCGTTGACACTTATAAACGTACAGAAATTTCCATAAACTTCTTTGATATTCTTTGTGGCTATAGAGACGTTGTTTCCCTTCTTGTATTCAAACAGCATTACATGCTGAGCGTGTGTCTCGTCATATGCCATCACTATGAGGAATTATAGTGTACTAAACTTTACACATTATGTAGGCTACACTAACATGACGCTTATGTGGTTTGTTAAACTATTATATGTAATGTACGTTTTATGAGGGGTGATTAATGAAAGTGTTCCAAAATGCGACATTAATTTTTTGACGACCTAATACATGTGAAATCTATAGAAACTGCAGGCAGACCTGGAAGAAATGTTACAACAACAATACGTGTTTAATCAATCTATATCTACCAGCCAGGTTAAATTTTTAGATCAGTTCTAGATCTCATTGCTGATTTTTTATAAATTATTTCCTAATGAGAAATTTCAAAATGTTATTTATACTATTTCAAGTTGTAATTAATGTATCTGAGAAAAGGAATGTAATGGGTGAGATGAAACTGAGCATGAAAACATATGAAACACTGACGCAACCATTTATAGTTTAATAAATCTCAGTACAAGATAAATCATATAGTATAACAGTTTAATTTACGAAAGATTATCCATCAATAAATTTTCTTTAGCTTTTATCAAACAAAGTTTCCTTTAACATTTCCTATTTTGTTTTGTGCTATTTTATTTAGCTGTGCTCTGTTTACAGCCTTTTTCATGCTTTATGAAAATCTTGTTACAGATACTATGAAAGAAGAATTTTTAAAGTCAAAATGCGTTTTAACTTAAGTCTAATTACACTGCAAATAAAAGTAGCATACTGTAAAATAATTACACTTTTTTATCTGCTAATAATATATAAAGCAGTAACAAAACATTCAAGAAACAGACTTATGTAATGATTCATCATTGATAACATTTACTGGTTTTGACAGTAACCGTAAGAATTTCTTATCTATGGAACTTGTAATACCTGATAGCAAATTTATTTTTGACAGAACATATATCAAAATACTTCCACAAGTTATAGAAATAAAACAAAAATTTAATCTGACTTGTATCACTACTATATTATTTATATCTGTTTATTTCTATTTTGCATAAAATGTAAAAAGATCGTACTTTTAACCCCTTATCATCCATGGAAAGATTTTTTTCTATTACCATAACAAATCGAGTTTATAAAGTCGAATAAAAAGTGTTTTTGACCTTATAGCTTGCAAGATAATTATATTACAATAAATAAAACCAATAAATAAGCACATTTGGACAACTAATAACAATGTAGTTTCATGTTACAATTTGAAATCATTCTAGAAAGAAAAAAGGGTAATTTGGGTTTTTTTAGATTTATTTTTGGTGTTTACGAGGTTGGTTGAATTGATCAAACCCATTTTGAGATAGGATAGAGAAAATAACATAAACTAAAGTGTTTTACTGAAAAAAAAACGATTGAAGTGTATTTAGGAGGATTAAGGGATTACACAATGGAAATTAGAGATTTTTTGAGATGAGGAAAAGTATTTTTAATTTTAGCATTAAAATTACTTTGTACAGGGACTATTCAAAACAAATATTCAACATATTCTTGGACAAATCTTTATTTTATTTTATTAAAAATACTTCATGAAAAAATAGGATTTTTTGTATGTGAAAGACTGCCAACTTTTGTGAAGATATACACGCTATATTGAAAGTTAGATGTATTGAATCTATAAAGAATTTAAACGAGTACAAAGAGGTCACATTGTCGGTCAAATGGACCAAGCCCATATTGAGAGAGTTAAGGAAATGAAGCCAATTTAATGATTTTAATTTGCTAAAACTAAAATACTTCCATTATCAAAGATCCATAAATATATTTTTATCATCTTTATAGAAAATTAGCTTATTAGTGATATTAAGAGACTGCATGCAAAATGTTATTGGTGGCTATAACGTAATCTATTCCCACTTAAAGTGGCAAGTGTAATTTGCCAGTAGCATAATTACTTTTTCTTTTACATTTTAATTTAAACACTTGTTGACATGAATAAGGGTCAAGTTGCTTAGTCGGTCTGATTTCATTGTAGATCTTAGCCAAGTTTTCAGTTTACACATTGCCAAAAGAGATTGCTCTGCCTCTGCGGTGGAAGATGGAAGAGTAAGGGCTATTCTGATGGCAAAATGAAGATCTGGATACCTTTTGGTTTCTTCTAGCAGTTTCTCTTTTGATAATTCCTCGTCTTTACTGGATTGCTGTTCACATTCCCACAATTGTAGTTCAGCAGCTAGGTTTACTAAATTGTATAATTTAATGATATTTTCAATATTTTGGGGTTGATTTGTTGGGATCACGGATAAAACATCCATCACTTCACTATTATTTAAAAAAATCAGTCAATTTTCGATGAAAGTAATCCATCTATATATGGTATAAAAACTGTTCTTTTGTAATATTCTTCTGGTGTTTTTGAGGAAACATTAGAGTGGTATGCTTGTTTTTGAGACAAGCAAGGAAGAATGAGGGAAGCATCACCTAGTTTGGTGCAAGATTCTAAGCATATTTCTGAGCTTTTTTCCTCACAATTGGACCAGTCATGCTTCAGCACATCAACAAAACTGGTAATAAGTTTTGACATGAAGTATGTTGGCTTTGGTGGATTGTAGCTGAGCTGACAGTAGTTCCATTAATGCAGAATATTTTGAAATAAGGCACATTACATAAATAAATTGGGAATTTTCTAAAGTTGGTTTAAAAGAAATGGCTTTTGTTCTATTTTCACTGTTTGAATGCTCAGACAGTGTTTCCAGAGCTTTTATGATAGTTTCATAATGTAAAGAAAAAACTGATACTTTGATGCTTAGCTGTCCATTGAGTAGCATAAAAAAGTGGTATCTTCATGCCAAGTGTACTTTGGTGTAAAGTGCTATTGCAAAAAAAACTATTAACTCCATAATATCACAAGTATTTCTGATTGCTGCAACTGATGACTGATCATTAATATCCAAATTAAGGAAATGAGCAGAACAGTGAACAAACAATGCCTTGGGTAATGTTTCCTGAATTTGTTTCTGAATGCCTGATGTATGACCAGCCATTGTCGATGCACCATCAAATCCTTGCCCAATAATAATATCTCTGTTTATACCAATTTTGGTAATGTAGGGTAAAATAGTATAGTGGGAGTTGAAGCACAGAATGTATGGCTTGTGTTTCAATCTGGGTCATAAATATATTGGCAAGAACGGGCAAAACAGGATTGCCCATACTTAAACCATCTATTTGAAGGAAATGTTCGTTGTTGAAAATGAAGTTGGTTTTAGTCATTGTAATTTCTAAGAGAGAAGCAAAAAGTGTGCTGGGGATGTGCATTAACTTGTTGGGGTCATTAATGTAGAGGTCGAGTGCAATATTGCAAGATTCATTGGCTGGGACTTCGGTGAAGAGTGACACAACATCAAAACTAGCCATTAAGGCTTTCGAATTTAGTTGTTCTAGTGTATATTTGAAATTGAAGGCATCTTTAAAAAATGAACCTGCAGATGTTGCATATGGTGAGAGAGCCCAGTCTATGTATTTGCCAAGATTGTAGTTGAATGAATCATAAGTGGACAGTATAGGTCATAGGGAGCAGTCCTGTTTGTGTGGTTTAGGAATGCCATGGAGTTGAGGTGTGCGTGAATCAGTTTTATGTAGATAAAATAAAAATCATCAGTAATTAAATTATCTTTTCTCATTTGTATAAAGTTCTGTTTAGTTGTTTTTCATGTGTGTTTGTTGGGTTGCTTGGGATG
>NW_013667749.1:59845-61174 GCF_000517525.1 Limulus polyphemus
CTGTTGATTACAAGGTTAGGCTGAGCTGCATTGTTGTGTTTCACTTCAAGTTGTTGTAGTTTCCGTAGTTGATCTAGTTTTTAATTGTGTATAGACTTCTTTTCTTGATTCAAAAATGAGTTGTTTTGGTTGATAGCACGTTGTATATTGCCGTAATCATCTGGATTGAGGTAGCAGGCTAGTTGGTGGTCTAATTTCTGTTTGTGTTTTTGTAAGTAGTCCAGTTCTTGATATTTGGAATTCAGGGTTGCTTTTAGGAGTTGTTTCTACATGTTTTGGATAATACCTGAAAACTGGTTTAAGTTTTTCGATAACTTAACCTTCACAAATTTAGGCGCTGTCTGAGGAAGGAAATATCGTTTCTCCTTTTGATGATTTTTATATTCAGGTTATGAAGTTTAAAGATAGTTTTACGGTATGATTGGTTTATGGTAGTGGATAGGTGAGAGAACATACTTAAAAAGTTATACATTGAATAACAAAGATAAACGTTTAGACTTACACAACCTCGATTAATCGCCGTGATGAATTCAAATTCGATGACGAGGAACCCACCTTGAGACTAATAATGCTTGGAGACGGCTTTAATGGGTAATGAAGAAAAACTTTAATACAAGTTTAACATAACAGCAAATGTACAACATTTCGACAAGGTTTTGTCATCATCAGGTACAAGTACCTTATTTTTCAGTATAAGACGCATTTTTTTACCCCAGAATTTGATATCAAAATCTGCTTTCTTCCTATACACCAAAGGTATGAATAATATATATGTATATATGCAATATACGCAAGCCATGTGTAAATATATTTAAATAGGCATGCATAGTTTAGTTCAATTGAATGTGTTATTTATAACAGTAGTAGTTTCTTTTTCTTTTAAAACATAACTATTTGTAATGCTCCTCAAATAATAAAAAAATAAATTATAGTGAAAGCAATGAAGATTTTGTAGGTTTTGAACCAAACTAAATAACAGTAAACCTTTTTTTGATTTATGGTATTTTCTTATTTTGATGTTTTGAGCTCTTTCGTGTTTAGAACACTATATGCTAATTTTTAAAGTATCAAATTGAATTTTTGTTCCATAAAAATCTTTCAAATGAGACTGTAGCTTTTTTTCCCTCAAAAAACTTTGTCTTCAAAATAAGGGTGCATCTTATATTCTGAAAAATATGGTAGTTTACACTGACATGGATATATATATGTGTATATATATACAGTATTGAACAAAGAGGTCACATGACCGGATACTGTTGCTCGACTTAGAAGAGATATCTTGGCACCCCAAGGTGTTGGTTTAGAGAAGGGTTGTTTTGTTCAATTAAG
>NW_013667749.1:62145-64766 GCF_000517525.1 Limulus polyphemus
GAAGTTACGGAAAAATCAATTAACGAAACGGAGACGTAACAATAATTTGAGTTCCTAATTCGTATGAAACAATAGACTTAGTATTTTGACATCACAAACATCTAATTTGAACCAGTGCTGCATTCAACATACCATGTAGCATACAAAAATTAATGTTTAATTTTTTTTTAATATTTACTTTTTAAATTAAGAATATAAGTAATGTATAATACTAAAATTTGAATTATAATCTACAGTTTGGTACCAAACTTATTGACATAAATTCATGAAATAGTAGTTCAATAAAACTTTGAATGCGAGTCAACAAACGTGATGACGTGGCCTTTGACCCATTTGAAGAGGGTTAAATCATTGATAGTTACTCAAATTTTGTGTGAGCAAGTTGCATATTTTTTACTGTACTAGTTTTTCTTGTAAATTTTCTACTTGTTACTATTTTTACAAAGTTAAATTGCATAGGCATAAATGTCACATACCATCTATGATCAAATATAGCATAACTTGTAATATTGCTGCTCATACAATTTATTAGTTATAATATTTATGTAGTGCTCATGATTCTTAGAGCTCAGAGATTTAATCTGTATAGTTGATTACCTATAAACATCAATTACATGGATTAGTTTCACATAAGCTAATAATTTATTATATAAAATTACAATTAAATCAATTGCCATGAAAATTATGAACTAATTGAAATTAGTTGTTCTGATTAGTACTGTTCTCAATTATTCCAACAGTCAATTAAATAAAATTATGATTAAATCACTGTCACGTAAATAATCAACTAATTGAAATGAAATTAGAGTTTCTTATTATTACTATTTTTGATAATTCCAAATAACCAAATATTCGAAATATTGCTTTTATGTTAAGTGCAAAGCTACTTACATAATGGGCTGTCTGTGCTCTGTCCTCCAGAATATCAAAACCCGATTTTAGCATTACAAATCTTTTTTTTTTTCACTTCAAATTTGTTCAGCTTTGGATCCAGCATGGTCTCATATTTTAGGATCTCATATTTGATTCACTTTGCCACCAAACTTGTTTGTTTTGTCTATTTTATGGCTACTAAGGCTATCAGTTACTGTCATAACTAATTTTGGACTGTGGACTAGCATCTACATGTGCATCTCTTTGGCTACTTTAGTGTTAAATAAAGTATATATTTACTGTTTTTTACATTCTGTTATCTTTCTAATTTATAACTGCATTTCTGTATTATTTAATATTTTATAAGTAAGTGCAGATCTAGAGGAGGGGTCCTGGGGGGATTGGACTCCCTACCTTCCCTCTCCATTTCTTTCCAGAAATTAAATGAATTAAGAACTGTGTTCTTTGTTATTGTACTAGCAGGCACAGGTACAAAGTGTGCAACTTGTCTCCCAACTCCATTGTTTAAGCCTATTTTTCATTCATTTTTTAGATAAGTCAAATTGAAGAGTTTCACTTTAAATATTAGCAGAAATATTCAATAAGTATTACAAACCATTCAAATGCCTGTTTCTCTACTATCATAAGTAATCTTCACTTTGTATTTTGTAATCTAGGCCAGTGGTTCCCAAACTTTCACAAGTGCTGGAACCCTTTTGCATACATATGTGTACATTACTATCATTCTGTTGTAGAATTATTCTGTGTGGTGCATCATGAATAAGAAAAGATTTATGCAAGACTAAAGAATGAATGATACTTCTGTCAGTGTAATTTTGTTTAAACAGTGTATCTGCCACTGCTGATTTTGTCCCATGGAACCCTTGAGTTTTGCAAAACACAGTTTAGGAATCACTAGTGTTTGCAGTGTAAAACAGCTAGCTTTAACAGTGAATATCGTTTTGCTAGGGGTTAATGGATGATGGAACCTTTTTCTGGTGTACAAAAGTATAATGTAAAAAATCTCATATTAGCATTAAAAATACTTACTTTATATAATTGATTATCATGTTAACACCTGAAAAACAAATAAATGAACCAAACCTGTTGTGCCATGGTGTGTGTGTTTATAAAATCTATACTTTACAGTCAGTTCTTAAAGATAAAAAATGTACAAATTGTAGATATGCACAGCAGATGCAGAGAAAATATATTTCAGGCAGACATAAAGCACACGCAAAATGTGCATGCATATCACATATAACTTACATGCAAGCCATCCAACTACATGCAGAAAAAAATTTCCAAAGTGTGTAATATGTATTCGCTGCAGTCACCTTGAACTGTAGAAACAGTCAGTGCACTAATTGTATATATAAGTATATACAATATACAATTATATATACAATATTATGTATATATAAGTTGCAGATGTGGTGCATATATATATATGTATGTTTGGTGAAGAATACACATACACTTTGCCTCATGGTGGTCTTATTGAAAGAATCCCTTTTCACTCTCATTAAAATATAAAATTTATTGTTCTGTTCTACCTGTAATCCTTCAGGTTATATGGTCTAATCCATTTTATTTTTAATTTATTCAAAATTATAATTTGACTGTACGTTGTTCTTTTTTTTTTTCTGATTGTTATGTAGAATGTTTATGTACTTTTATTTTTAATGATTGTTTGATGTATTCTGAGGCTGAAAATGTTAAAATAATTACACTACTACCCTTTCTTT
>NW_013667749.1:64820-70122 GCF_000517525.1 Limulus polyphemus
ATTAATGATTTACCAGTTGTTTTTATCATTTTATTAGTCTCTTCTGTGACCCTTCAAACATAATGTATGGTTGTAAGTAAGACTTACATTTTTTTATGTAGAAAAATTACTTTGTTTTCCTTTTTCATTGGTAAAATAGTGTTTAAATTGAAGTGAAGGAAGAGCCAATCAGTAGAACTATTCACTGTTGTGTTTTATGATAAATTTCATGCTTAATTTGTAGATACAGCTTTTTTTGTTATTGTTTCTGTTAGCAACTACCAACTTGGAATTGGCACAGACAAAAACTGTAAGCAAGTTAGTTGGCACATCTGACAGTTCATCTAAGACCCAAGATGTTTTTTATGACACTTTTATTGAAGATAATTTCACTTTTGAGGTAGGTTTTATTTTTGTTAAGGGATTGAATTATGTTTTAAGTACCTATTAGTATTTCTTTTAATCCATCTGCCTTGAAGTCATTTATTTTTATCTAGTTTATATTAAGAAGTTATAATTGTATAGTACTTGATAGAAAGTACAGCCCCACTGTATGTAGTCAAAAGCATGTGTCCCAACTTCACTGAAATCCAAATAACTTTTTATGTGGAGTATTTAAACACTCCTTCCATTTTATTGGTTGTAACTGCAGACTGTAAATTTGTGTTCTGGGCTATAAGCTATTTGATTATTTGGGCTTATTAATAACATCTGTTTATTTCATATTATATATAACATATCATGAGAGCTTACAGAACTAGTAAAGCAATTATTAGTGTCACAAATATACTTTGAGTAGAAATTGCATAAGTTAACTTAGCTAACTAATTTTGTCCGGTATTTGTCAAGATCTTTAAAAGCTAGAGTAAATTCTTAAATTGTCCATTAAGACTTTTCTTTTTAACAGTAGTGAAGTTCATAATTTTTTTTTTTAAACTTGAATAGATAATTTCAAAATGATATGATTAACTCTATTCACATAGTAGTTATTCCTCATTGCACCTATGTTTGAGATGTTATGCATGTCACTAGCTGTGAACTATCTCCAACTTAAAACACACATTAAACAGAATTGTGTTATTGCATGAAGTAATTATCATGTGACAATAGCCTTCCACCAATAGGAGAGTGATACATTCCTCATGCACAGTGAATTCTCATAAGCACTTGCACTCAAAATTAACTTCATTCTTATCCTTAGCACTGTCTTTAATGGATGTGTTTCTTTAAGATTAAACTTAATTTTGTGAGATTTGTGCTGTGTTTTTAGTTTTTGTCTTTTCCTTTGTCCTTTTCTTCCTCTACCGACCCTCAGTGTCTTCTGCACTTGAAGGCCACAGTATTGGATCTTTTGGGCATGAGAGCCAATGAGAGGGTTTTTTGTCCCTCTCCAGCCAGCATTCTATCATTGACCTTTCCTCTCAACTACTATCTGGGGGGTTTCTCAGTTCACGATAGAGGTTTTTCTTTCTTTCTGACTATGCCTTTCTATATATTTCAGGTAATGGAAAGTGTTAAACTCATCCATCCTGGCTTCACTTTTGAGATAGAGTTTTCCACAAAACCACTATGGTGGTATATGTTTATATACATTTCATTGTCCATTCCAGACTGTACTTTCCATGGACTATTATAGAAAAAGTATCAAGGAAGTGTCTGCCAATTTCTGTGGTTCATGCATGCTGGCTTTTCAAATTAGGTTTCCCAGTAACCCATTGCACTTTTTCCAGTAAAAGAACTGTGCGCTGATTAGATCTGATTGGGTTTAGACACATCTCTGGTGTCTCCTATTGTAAATTCCCCCTCTCCTTGTCTTCAAGTAGAGCATGTAGGGCTTTTGCCACTCCCAGTTCCTAGCTGCTGGAGTGGTCAACTTGAAGAGTTCCTCATTGGTTATGAAATCCCTCCAGAGAGAGTCCAAGTGGGCAGCACAGTGTGGTGGGAATTATGGCAGGAGTGTCAAATTCAATGTTGTGCAGGTCATCCCCTATTATATTATATACCAATTTCCTGTTAATTTGGCCAACCAGATGGAGGAAAGTGTTCTCCTAACATAACAGGAAGGGACTCTGTCTCCGTTTCTGTATTCAAAATGAGTAAATTGTATTGCAGAACACATACCAAATGGTATGGTCTGATCATTGCCTTAGCCAACTACACCACATGTCCAACCGACCTGTTGTGTGCAAATGTTCAGTCAGTAATGTCTTTTGTGACAATTTTGCCTTCCTCCTTTCATACTTTCATCCAAACAAAGAGTATACACTGCATGAGATGGGTGCAGTCTTCCATGAGTGTTACCTCTCTAGTAAGCCCCTACTACAGGATTTCATACTCCATGGGCTTTCCTCTTCAATCGTTTTCTCAGAGAGCTCATACAGGTTTTTGTAACTGCACTAACCCATCTGCCACATCATTGTGGGATTCTTGCTATTATATGCAGAGAGGTAAGTTCTGGTAGATACTTTCCTCTCTTCATACCTTCCCACCCACTACCAGTGCATATTACACTTGCCTTGTCTAATAATGAAGTTCATTTTGAGTGCAACTACTTATGGGGATCTACTGCACATGAAGGATGTGTTGCCCTCCTATTGGTAGAGAGCTATTGTCACATGACAATTACATCATGCACTATCACACTTCACTTTATAATGTATCTTAGGTGGGAGATAGCTCCAGGTTAGTGACATGCACAAAATATCAAAGGATGAGGTGCAAGATATAGCTACTTTGTGCAGAAAGGTATCTGTTGGAAATACATTTTCAGGTAAGGAAAACATTAACATTTCCTAGCTGTTCATTTGTACCATTTTTTAACCCTACTTCTTTTATGAAATGCTTTCTTTCATGAACATTTTGGAGTAAATTTTAAACTTTAAAGAAATTTAAAACATGTTACTATACAGTAAGTGAGAGACTGTTGAATTTTACTAACTTATGAACAGAATAATCATATGGTGAAGGAACTTATGTAACAATAGAGTACTTTGTGTGTTTATGCAAGTATGTAAAGAATTAAGTGTATGTGTATATATACACCCACACATACAGACTTGCCAACTTTTATGATTTAGGCATATTTGTTCTGAATTTAATTTTTTTATGCCTGTATGAATTGTTACCTTATTTTACAATTTTGTGCAAAATTCCAGAATTTTTTCACCAACCTTTTTTTCTACTAATAATTTTCTGGAAATAATTTGCTGCTTTCCACCTTTCATCTCAATTTTATAAACACTCGAAATAGCCTGTTAAAAAAGCATGTAAATAGTAAGTTTCTAGGGTATGCTGATCATTTTTTGAGAGGAAAATTGTGGAAAACATTGTTCTGCTTCATCCCCAATGACTCCAACAAAGAAAAAAAAGGTTTATAGCAAGCAGAAGTTTAGGCATGAGTATTCAACAAGTTCAGTGATATTGTTTCATCCTCAAAGGGTATGAATTATGCAAGATGTGCAATTTGTGTTTGTGATTTCTCCATTGCTCATGGAGGTGAAAATGACATCAAAACTCATCTCAATGCTACTAAACACCAGCAAAATTTTTCAAGGGCATTTAGAATTAATAAACTAGACTCACTTTTTGTAAAACCTGATACCAAATCAGAAAATGATGTGATCAGAGCAGAATGTTTACTCATCTCCTTCAATGTGGAACACAATCTTCCTTTGGTGGTTTGGGACCATGCTTTAAAAATTTTTACCAAAATGTTTCTGGATTTAGAAATTGCTAAATGTGTACTCTAGAACCAAAACCTCTGCAATAGTTGAAGACATGGCCAGCAGTGCAACTGAACGAGCTATGAGTAACATTAAAACTAGGGCTTTTAACTTGTCCACTGATAGCAGTAATGATGTTGATAATAAACTGTACCTATTGTAGTAACATACTCTTGGTGACAACAAGGAAAAGATAGTAAATGCATTACTTTCTATTCCCAATTTAATTGGAAATCCAACTAGGAAGAATATTGCAGGACTTCTTGAAGAAGAACTAGCCTCAAAGTCCTTTGCTGGGAAACATGTATATCATTCACTGTTGACAATACAAATGTGATGATAGGGATAAAAAAAGAAGTTGCAGGTTACCTTCTGAAACTTAACCCTGAAATGGTGATTAGGGGATGCCCATGTCACCTCCTTCATGTGGCAGCAGAAAAAACAGCAAAGAAGTTGAATATTTTTTTGATGAGATTCTTGTTGACATTTAATACTATCTGGACAAGAGTGCAAATAGGAAAGAAGAACTTAGAGAATTCCAGGATCTATATGATGTAAAGCCTCAAACTATTCTGAAATGTGTGCACATGCTGGATGTCTCTTAGAAAATGCTTACAGAGGTTAATTGAGCAGTGGAAATCTTTGAAGCAGTATTTTGCAACAAAACATGATGAAATGAGAAGAAAATGAAGAAAAACAAAAATCCATGTGAAGGCAAAGTCTATTTCATGCACATTGGAGATATCAGTAGAGAAAGAGAGTGACTGTTTAGAAAAATGCAAAGAAAAACTTCCAAGCAGGGGCAGTTTATCAGTGTGTTTCTTGGGCAAAGATCTGGATCTTTTATGATTGCTCCTCCAAGAAAGTAGCAGACAAAATTGCAAAAGCAAGTGAGAAAGTAAAGGACACACATGCCACCAAATCCCAGAAAACACTTATTTGCAAGAGGAAAGACTTTACAAGCTACTTACATCAAAGATATGTTGTATATGGATTATTTCTGAACAGTTGTATTTAAACTTTTGACAAATATAATTTGAAACTGCAATCTGAGGATCCAAGTATCCATTTTTTGCAGAGAATCCTGTTTGCTTTATTCAAGGATTTGTTAAACACACTTGTTACACCACATGTAATTTCAAATTGTTCAAATATTTTGAATTTGAATTTCAATGATAGAAAATTTCAGTTAAAAAATGAGAACTTGATAATTGGTTATGAAGTTGAGTCTTTGTTTGCAAAGCTTGACAAAGGAAACCAGATATCTTTCTATGAAGATGTAAGAAATTACTATGAAAGAGCATTGGAATATTTGAAGGCCAAATTCCCACTTCAGGACACAACTGTGAAACATGCATAAGTAGCAGACATATCTGTCAGAAAAAGTTCAACTTTTGAATCGATAGAGTTTGATGACGAGGAACCCACTTTGAGGCTAATAATGGTTGGAGACGGCTTGAATGGGTAATGAAGAAAAACTTTAATATAAGTTTAACATAACAGTAAAAAAGTGTGTCTTATACACTGAAAAATAAAGTACTTGTACCTGATGATGACAAAACCTTGTCGAAACGTTGTACATTTGCTGTTATGTTAAACTT
>NW_013667749.1:70132-72679 GCF_000517525.1 Limulus polyphemus
AAGTTTAACATAACAGCAAATGTACAACGTTTCGACAAGGTTTTGTCATCATCAGGTACAAGTACTTTATTTTTCAGTGTATAAGACACACTTTTTTACTGTTATGTTAAACTTATATTAAAGTTTTTCTTCATTACCCATTCAAACCGTCTCCAACCATTGATAGAGTACTTTGTTGAAACATTCAAGCCACACCTTGGGCCAATACAATGAATAGTCTTCAGCAGCAATTTCTCACCTACTGATCATTGACTGGTGTAGATCTCAGTGAGCCAGCAGAAAAGTGTTGGTATAATATTGGAAAAATGAAAGATGAGCTAGGCAACTTTATATATGATAAACTCTCCAAAGTAATGAAGTCTATTTTTGTAATACTACATAACAATCCAATGAGAAAGGATTTTCTCATTGGTTCACAGAAACAAAACAGACTTTAGAATTAGTGCTGATAAGAAAGTTGGAGATGGCACAAAAACCATGCTTTTCTCAAGAATTTACAGATGATTGCCTAAATAAACCCAAGAGTGTTAGTTATAGGGTTCTTAATCAGTAGTACACTGTAATTAGTAAGTATTAAGTAAAACATATTAGTAGCGACACCGTTTCTGTTTAAATTTTTTGCTATTTTTTCCCTTGTCCTGGAAGGGATTACAATTTATCAAAATTTAATATTGGCTGATCTGCACATATATGGTTCTGAAAATACTCTTAAACTAACAAACATACACAAATATGAAACTAAACTAAAAGGTGTATACTAAAAAGCACAGTAAAATGGGAGAACAGAAAAGAGAAGTGCTAAAGTTCTTTCAGCCCTCTAAGATTTACATTTTAGTTTCTAAAGCCAAACTGTGACCCGTTGTGTCACGCACTATTCAGAGGTTATGAAGAATTCAAGCTAATGTCAATCTTGCACTGAAATGAAGGTTTATTTTGAGTTAATTTAATTAAATATTTCAATCCCTTCATGTTATTCATAATTCAAGAAAAGATATTTGATTGTTGAGTGGGAGTTAAAGTAAAGACCATTTCATTTTTCAAAACAATGAAGTCAAAGTTTTCAGATATTGTGATGAATTAGTTCATTATGTTGTGGTCTTTCTTAAACCTTCTACAAATAAGAAACAGTAACACTTTAGTTTTTTCGAATTATCTACCATAACCAAGGCACATTATTGAAAAATTCTTCAAGATCTCGTTTTTGTCATATGCTTTTAATGAAGATGGGAACATTAAGAAATAAATAAATTTGAACAAAGAAGTTTCGTAAAGAGCACAAACGGTAGTGTGATGTAAAATTACTCGTGCAAGAAATTTTCATATACGTGACCCAAAAAAACGCCGCTAACTCGGTAACCCGTGGCCCGATGAAGTATCGTAAAGAGCGTGATCGGTAGTGTGAATGATTTTTTGACTGAGAAAATCAGCAAACAAACAAACAATCTCAGAGTTTTAGTAGTATATAGATAGATTCTTCAAGATCTTGTTTTTGTCATCTTACGCCTTTTAATGAAGATGGGAACATTGACAGGGAAATAATATATTAGCCAATGCTCGGTGAGAGGTTTTTGTTTATAAATTTTTTTTTGTTGTTCACAACTTGATTTTTATTTTATTACCTCATCTCCATGGTTACTATTTGCAAATAGTCAATAATATTGTAGGTCCATTTTATTGTTGTTCTTTCTACATACCTTTATAACACATTTTCATCTCATCATTTAATTTCTGTTGTGCATATATTGTTGTATAAAAGATATTTTAAAGTGATTCATCAGGTAGAAAACGAATAGATAGATAGATAGATAAATAAACCGATATGTGACGCCATCTAATGTACCTAAATTCATCTAGAAATGTTCATAAAAGTGACCTGAAAAACGGGGCTAACACGGTAACCCGTGACCCGATTTTAATGAAACTTGTTTTATTCTGTTTCTATTCTCATTTCATTACAAATATGGTGCTATTGTGCACCGTTTTTGCTGTATTTAATTACAGACAAGCACACACACAAACAATCTCAGAGTTTTAGTAGTATATTGATTGTTAGGTAGAATTTGTAGTATGGTGCACTGATATTGCACACCATAATATTGTGTTTGCATAGAGACCTAAAAATATAATTTGTGTATTATATGTATGTGTGTGTGTATGTGTTTTCCACAATCTGACTTTTATATGCACAGTAGATATGAATCTTATTGTTTCCCAAAAGAAAGATGACCATGTTTTCTTAAATTGAAAGGCCTTGAAACTTAAATACATTAACCGTATATGCAAGGGCGGGGTCATGATTTTCTACAAAGTTACGTTCAAAATTTAATTAAACTACTTTATTGTCATTTTATATCAGTAAACTTGACATTAAAATGTAGTTAATAAAACAAATTTTAGTAATATATAAGACTTGAAGATAGCTTTTATATGCGGAAACATCTGTTAGTGAGTTCTTGTACAGATCTTAAAATATAATGTTGATAAACGGAAACATCGGCACATGTAGATATGTAGATCTTGAAAATCGAGTTGTTCAGAACTTGAAAA
>NW_013667749.1:73197-88918 GCF_000517525.1 Limulus polyphemus
GTTATATTTTAAGATCTGTGCAAGAACTCAGCTAACAGATGTTTCTGCATATAAAAGCTATCTTCAAGTATTATATAAGATTTTATTTTTCAATTGAAAAGGAAATATTAAAAAAAATTGCTCAGTACTCACTCATGAATGTCACATGAAACATCCATGCTATAAGTTGTTCAGTTTACATTTTATGACTTCTACTAAGTAACATCAACAGTTCCTAAACAATTAAAAACTCGAATTTCACAGATTGGCAAGGTAGAATATAAAATATGAATCTTCCACTTCCTTGATTTGCTGAGATATCAATATATTTAGCAAACTAACCAGAGAAGGTTATCCAATCCCTTCATTCTGTTGAAGCCACTTATTTATTCATACCTACTTGTCTTAAGTACATGTTTATAACCTTAAGAAAGAGAAGGTTTTGAACCATGTAAACCTGACAGTTGTTTGTCACTTTTATGCCAAAGAAAGCCGAAATTGAATTGGAAATGTTGAAGTGTTTACTAAAATCATTGCTCTGAAAAGAAATTAGTTAGTTTAATCTATTTTACCTATCAGGATGATGTCATTTTTAGATTCATTTCTATACGCGTTACTGAGTTACATTCAACATTTAATTAAACAACTTTACTATCCATATATGTAAACAAAATTAAAATTATAATGTACGTTATAATTTTAATTTTATGTTATCTAAGTTTTAATTCCTTTGTTTCAAAAGAAATGTTAAAAAAAAATACTTAAACTGCAGTTTTCTTGTTGGGTGATCCACAAGCTATGAAAAATCTCCACTTTAGCAGGATCTGAGTGTAAACACATAGGCTTGCCATATATATGAATCTCTAGACTACAGTGTAGATCTACGTGCTCTTTTGACATGTAAGACACAAAGTCCTACACTTGTGTTCACTGGGAAAGAAAAATACATTTTCCAACTCTTGATGGGTGCCACACCCACCTTCTATACTTTGACATGAGATTGACAACATAGATGTAGTTAGTTGACACAAATGTATATAGTCATTAGAAAGAGCATAATTTACTCTATACTACACCAATGGCTAATTTGAAATTGGCATGCAGTTTTTTTATTGAATTAGATGTAACTGCCTGTAGTATTGTTGTCTATTTGATCAAATACAGTTAGAGAGACAGGTAAATTCTGTTTGGGTCTTACGTTTATATTTTAGTTAATTATGTATTATTTGTGTTTTAAAAATCATATTTGAACAGTTTAATGATTTTTATAAGTTTAACTTCTCATCTGTATTGTGAAAGCTTTATAAACAAGATGGTGTGTATAAGCATGATCTTGTTTAGGCAATGCACCTCTGCGTGGACTCTGCCTAAATAACTTCATAAAGGCCCATGGGCATTAATTGAAGTATCAACATAAATAAAGACAGAATTTGAAAGGAAAATTTAAAATAAACAATAAGTGAAAAGATAAAGAAGTGAAATTACACATATGTGAAAATAAAAGAACTATTCTAGTGAATTTCTACAAAGAGTTGGAAAGTATTTACATATTTCTGTTTGGTAATTTTAAAAATTTCGTTGTACTTTATCTTGATGATAATATGTAGAGTTAGTGATATAGTAGAGAAAATAGAAAATATAATATGAACATTTATCTTAAAAACTTTTGATGTTCATTTATGAGATTCTAGAGATTATGCAAATAAAATGTGAAACTGTAAGATAAAAAATAAATCACCTTGTATGTGAACTATTCAGAGTCTGAGTGCAAATATCAACATGAAATAAGGAACTATTATTAGAAATAGTAGAAAAATAAATATTTTATTTTCTGAAACTACATAGTTTTAGGAATGTTCTTGTGAAATTTCAAACAATTTCATCCACTAGTCTTATTTTTGAAAGACATTTGATGAGAGTTATGTAGTTTTGTTTCAACCAACGTGTATAGTTCCTAAAGGGTTATACCTTATGTAGAAAGCCAAATAAGTTATTGTCCTATTCTAGTGAGTAATTTTTTTTCCCTTCAAATGCTTATTTTAAAATTTACGAAGATTAATTTATGTTTGACTCAATTTGAGAGAATCAATGAGAATTAGTGCAAAGGTTAGCAACCACATCTTCCGAGTGCAAGAAGATTTTATAAATGATTTTTATTATCTTTTAACAAAAATAAATAAAATTTAAGCATCTATGAGTAAATAGTAACATATATATATATATATATAATATATATAATGGTTGGAGATGGCTTGAATGGGTAATAAAGAAAAACTTTAATATAAGTTTTTCTTCATTACCCATTCTAGCCGTCTCCAACCATTATTAGTCTCAAAGTGGGTTCCTTGTCATCAAATATATAATATATACACATGGTAATTGAAATGACATTGCATTTGATAAAATAATGGTACACTAAGTTACAGCTTTGTATTTTGCAGGCCAGTTTGACTACATAATTATAAATTTGTCTATTGCAATTGGGTTATTCTTTTACTCAGATGCAAAATGTGCATCTCATGATCTTTTTTGATAACTTTGTTATGAATATTTGTTAATAAACATAGCATAAAAACGTAGTTTATAATTCAAACTTTAATATTACTTAAGTTTTTAATTTCATGGTTTGAAAAGGAATTATATTATATCTCAATCTTTACCTCTTTGTATATAGCTTCACACCTTCACGTGCTTCTCAGATCAAATCTTAGGGTTTTCTGGAAACACGGTAATGGCTCACTCAGTGATTTATTCTTTTAACCTCATAACGAAACAGGAAACATGTTTAGTAAAAGAATAAATATAAGTAATTTGTAATGTCACATCAGTACTGAAAAGGAAAGAACTATTTATTTAATTTACTTCATGTTTTTCAACCATTCTTTTCAGTATACTTCGATGTTCTCTCTAAAATCCCTGGAATTAAGTATGTTTATGTAGAGAAATTTACAGATAAAATATACAATGTTACTGAAAAAACTTTTATGTTCATTTAAGAGGTTCTGAAGGTAATTCAAATTAAATACAAAACTTTAAAGTAAGTATTTTTATTCCTATCATAAAATTCACCTTTCATGCAGTCTAACTTAGTACATTCTTGGATGAATCTTTAGTAAAAAATACCTTATTAATAAATTTGTTTTTTGTGTACAACATACCTTATTGGCCCGATTATAAGGTACAGGACCCTTCCCCCAACTCTAGCCTGTTGCATTCCTGGATGTCCAGATAGCATACTCGCCAAATGTTCATTGAAGGTCATTGCTAGGTTTTGCAACTAATCCACCTGCAGGCTATTCAGTTATAGTATTTATTTTGTGGACCTGAAAAAGGATTTTATGACACTCAGTTTTTTTTTCCCATAGTTTCTGAAAATGGGGGTTGCCTTTTAATCTATATTTTCCTATATCCGAGCCAATGCGGTACTTCTCACATTTACTAAAAGGTTGTTAAATATCATGAAGATATACATAGTAAATTTAGAATTATAATACTCGTTAATTCTCCAATATGGGTTCAGTCTAAAGAACTGTAACCATGTACATAAAGTTAAATGATAGCCTTGTCAGTTTACTATCAGGACCAGCATAATAGCAGAAATTGAGGCAAACATCTGCTCTGAAGGCACATAATAAGTTCTCTTTATAACTTTTTACAACAGTTGTCTTGAAGAAACTACTTCTGTGTCCTGTATACATATTTGCAAAAGTATACTACTAGATCTGTCCATATTTGCCTCCTGGTGGCTCAGTGGTAAGTCTGAAGGCTTATAACACTAGTAAAGTGTGACAGGGCTGTATAGATCAGGTGAAAATGTTGGTCTATTCAGACCCTGGGAAAAGTACCAATTATGGAAAGAAAAATTAAACCCAACATGGAATTTTAATATAAATTGAAATAATCTCCGAAATTGAAACAGTGAGTGTGTTCACACCAGACTAAACTTTAAGTTTTTTAGAAAGTGGTTTGGGGATATTAAAGAAACTGAATGCTGTTTATTCTATTTTATTAATTTTTTTATTTTTTATTTTAACTTGTTCACTGCTATACAAGTACACTTTTAGACCTCTACCATTGGAGTTTGGAATTTTGTTTTACTATGAAGAGAGGATACTCCCCCTTCATATTTCTGTGTTAACAGCGTTGAAATGTCAGTTAGGTTCTTTCATATATGTTTTTGTAATTATTTATTCTTCATCACAACTGATGATTTGATAAATTCCAATCATAAGTTTCTGACTTACATTGAGAATTATACTGTGATTATTATTAATTATAATTAATCAATTATTGTCCTTCAATTCATACTTTAGTAAATGAAACTGATTTTTATGTGTGTAGTAAATGAATACCACTGTATTGTTTGTATTATATATTAGTTTATTTTGTGAGCATGCCATTTTCAAAAGTTACTAATATTCCAACTTTTCCAAATGTTACTGGACCTAAAATTTTGTAAGGTTCTTTACTTACATTATCATCACCCTTTATTGTACTCCAAAATTTTTATTGCTGTTATCATGTTTGCTTTGAGTTACAACTTTCAGTAGGTATTTCATCCTGTTTTGACAAAATTTTCCAATAAATATAAACTATATTTTGATGATAAAGCAGTAAAAGACCATAACTTTAGTTGTTCCAGATTACTAATAAGTTTTATTGCATGCTGAAGGACTTTTTTTCAAATATTATATATATATATATATATATAAAGAAAAAAGCACTATTTTCAGTATTTTGCACAGAAGTTTTTATTATTTTACACATTGCTCCTCTAGAAAACTAATATATGGCTATGATTTAAAATACATACTTTTGTCTATAGTTATGTATAAAGCTCAAAACAATTAAGATAGTCTGTTTTCTATATTATTTTATATCAGGACACAACTACTGTTATTAAATAATATCAGTAACACTTCTTAGTACTGTTTTATATGAAACAGTGTGACTGGTCATGTGATTTAATATTCAAATGTCTATTATTGGAATCAATGTTTACAAATGCTCACTTGTACAATAGACTCTGCAGCCTAATAAATGGTCAGAAAAGGGTTGTTAATATAGCATATGATCAACACAAACATTAATGAAATTGTTCATCAATGTGGCATGTTAAAACTAGTGAATCAATGAGTTGCTGGAATGATATGGACCATCCTTTTCAGTTATTGTCTTTTGCCAGAACAATACTATAGAAAACTCCACTTATTATGTAATTATTTTGAGCAGTATACTAACCATCACTTTTGGGAATATTTTTCACATGTACATCTCCAGTAAAAATAGCTACTAATAATTGATGGTTTGTTTTTTCAAGTACAGTTAATTTGCAAAAAACACTGGGCAGTAAAAAAGTACAGCTTAAAAATTGAAATTGAAAATTGATCATTCATTTCAGTATTTTTTACATGTCATATTGTTTTTCATTAATCAGCTTTAATTTCATATATATTTTTTACATCAAACTGTGTATCTTTTAATGAAAAATACACCCTCGGTAAGTAAAGAAGAAAAGTAACTGCTCTGTGATTGAACATCATTTATACAAAACATTTTTGTATTTAGGGGTTAAACTTTGGTTGATTTATAAAACATTAACAAATAACAAACAGTAATTAGTATTTCATACTAACTGTTTGTTCCCGCTGAACTATAAGTTTATAGGTATACAAAATGATGACTATAAAAGTATCTTACTAAGGAGTATGTCACAAATTATTGAAACAAGAAAAAATTTTATGCGACTCTAGGTTAATTTAATTTTTCCTAATTTTTCTCAAATATTTTCAGTAGTAAAATAAAGCTAAAGAACAATAAAATATGAATTAACTCTATTGCAATGGTCTAGGTTGAATTGACCAAGTTTGTAACTCCAGATTGACCTTTATAGTTTTCATACTATAACTTCTAATATGTTTTGTGTATCATCATGAAATTTTCCAAACTTTCAGTAATCGTTAAGAATCATTTGTAGACAAAAAATCTGAATTTTTAATCAAATATTTTTACTAAACATTTCTCCATGAATATATGGATTCAAAGTGTGACTGGTCCAAGTGCAAAGTAATTTTTCATGTTAAGATTAAAAATACTTTTCTTCATCTGAAAAATTTTATATTTTATCCACTGTTTACTTCACCCTAACCCTTTTTTTCTTTCTAGAATAACTTCAAATTGTAACATGAAACTACATTTATTTATCTTAAATAGCTTTAAACTCCCAATAGTATACATCTATTCAAACTTAAATTTTATTCTTTTATTGCCCTTTGAACTATGACTCACTGATATTCCCACATAAAATTTCAAAATCACTTGGGGAATGTGCAGCTCACATTACCATATTAATTTACATAATGCAAGAGCTACTTGTGACTTTACCTTATGAAAAAAGTTTATTATTATTCTTTATTTTGCCTAGTCTAAACTTATCTAACTTATAAAGTTTCTAATTTTTACATTTAAGTTACTTTTATAATAATAAATAAAGAATACACATGAAAAAAAAGAAATAAAGTACTTATCTGGGTCTTTTTGTTGTTATTAAATATTGATGAAACTTAACCCTACTTTTTGAAACTGATTCCCAGTTTGCCCCTGAAGATGAAAGGTCTACCTTTCGAAAGTGCTCAGGTTATAGGATTTTTATCATCTTGTATTTTTATACTGATGTTACTATTGTACTAAATAATTTTTTATTTAATTAAATAATGCACCAAAGAACAGAGAATAATATAAAGAAAAAAAGCAGTCAATGTCCTATAACTATCCCAATTTTTCTGGCTTTCTAACTATGTAACAAGAGCAATTAAAATTTTATCTAAGCTCCTCGGTGTGTTTCCAGTGGGAATAAAGTTTGAACTGGATGCATAATAGACAATTCTTTGTACAGAAAACAATCTAATATAATACATCATTTGATAGATCATAACCATGGCTTTCTATTGATTATAAATAATGTAGTATTAAATATCAGAAAGAACTTTTGGCAACTTGTGAATAAGAGGATGTGACAGGTTGGCATGGGAAGAGAGATCTGATTTTCTATTTTATGGCTGTGTAACTAAGTAAGATTGAAGGCTTTAAAAATTATGCTTTACAGAATGATGGCAACATTATAATGAGTAATCTACAATAAATTTGATACTTTTTGGAGGGGTGGTTAATAATTTAGAGAAGAGGGAATGCTTATACAGAAAGTGTCACAATTCTTGTACTAGGGGAAACTGAAGATTTTTTTTTTAATATTGCCAAAAAAAATTAATAGCTTCAAACTTATGTGCTATTAAAATTGGATTATTAGCTACATTTTTATGCCAAATTTATTTGTATACCATGATAAGAAAGTGGTTTAATTAAATTTTGAATGTAACTTAGTAAGATTTCATGACTTTCACAGAAAAAGATGCCCATAGCAAAAGTGTAATATGAATTTTGAAAATAACATTACCCTCCCTTCTCATAAAATTTATATACACTAAAAACACAGTTGAAGTTTGATCAAGATTTTTACTCGGGAAGATGGTGGCATAATAACACCAAAATATTTAGCCTTTTTAGGGCTGGTCCCTGTTTTTAATAAGTTATTTATTGTGCAATTATTTTAATGTTGTTCTCTTTTTAATTGTATATATATAGATATTACACAAGTTGTCTTTTCATTATTCCCAGCAAACACATTTACATAATAAATATGTATTAATAACATAGTGGTTTGGTCATGATTATGTAGTTAATTTACATAACTTTTATGTAAAAGTGTGGACTACCAGAGACTGTTACTAAGTAGTAATATTACGTAATGGAACTACCAATATACAATCAACCTGGTATGTTAAAATACCAACATGGTACATTTCTATTACTATTCTACCACATTGTAACTATCTCTTTGGCAAGTTGCTTCCATTGCTTTCTACCTGTTCTTAGTACCTTGTTTATACCTTTCAGCTCCACCCACAATACTTTCAATATATTCATTTGCAAAAATAAGTGAGAAGTAATAACGTTTATTCAATACCATTGATTCAACATTACAAATCACAAAAACAAATTATACATTTTTTGATACAACATTACAAACTGACACTTTCTGAATACTATTGTTTTCATTGCACAGTGAGTCTACTGACTGGATTTATTTTAACAAAGCTATGTAAAATGGATAATTTTTTCAAGATAATTAGACAGGTAGTTTTTATCATGTTTACTGTATCAAAATAATAATCAATTAAAACTGAAAATATCCAGATATACATACTGATAATTATTCTGTACAGTGGCAGGTCTTGGAATATTTGCTTGTTCTTCTTGCCCTTCATGTTGAAGCCAGACTACAGGCAGAAAGTCCCAAACTTCTTAAACATCCTTCGTACAGAATCACCAACATTGTTCCTTCTCAAGGTACTTGAGGCAGCAACCTGAAAAATCATGTTACACTATTTGATCAGGTGGATGCTTGATTTATATCTACAAATTGGCATATATTTGATATGTCAAAACTAGTTATATGCATGATAGTAAGTATCCATGAAAGAAATAGCTATTCATTATAGGACTTACCAGTTTTTTTTCTCTGGCCCGGGTTTTCTGATAGTTTGGTACAGATTTGGTCCAGATCTTCCCATGTATCCACTGGTTCCTCCACTATGTCATCCACTACTTCCACCTCCTGTGCCTGGGCTTCTGAAACCATTCTCCCTTTTCCGGCAAGTTATTGGAGAAGTTCTAGTAATCTAAAGGAAGAATGCAGAACAAGGAACAGTAACTGCCCAATTAGCATAATAGTGTGTGCAGATAAAAGCAGTGCAGCCTTTAACTGGTGATCTGGTCACCCCAGGCCAACAAAAATTGAGTTGGGTTACTAAATCTCATAACTTGGTGCCACAAATTTTAATTGCATTATATAGAACTTTATTTTACTGAGCTGACAATCTGAATTTTGGGTGACTATATATAAGTATTGAAACCTTCAAGATACCACTGTAAAGCAATAATCATTTTATATTGGTGTGTACTGATTTATTTTTTTAAAGTTTTGAGAATTTTTGTTTAATTGGTTCAGTAAGGGTTTGTTTGGTTAAAAGATATATTTATGTTAACTTTAGTATTTTACTCACTGTCAGTGAAGCTACTCTTTCTTCCTCCATTATCCCCGTTGGTGTGGCTACAAGTTGTGTCACAGATTCTACCTGTGAAATATATAACAAAAACAATCAAATGATAGATCAATACCATATCATTAGTATTGATAGAAATATGTATAAATGTTGTTTATTGTGAAATCTAAATTCTTGTTTAAACCCAACTATTCAAGTACTACTAATAGTAGGCCTATTTGTAGTCTAAGCATAAGACCTAATACATAAACATAACATAAGGCTTGGCTGAAACACTACTTGGTAAATTTTATTTTGCTTTTGACTACAACTCAGTGTCATAAAACTTCCCGAATTAAACTATTTTGCTGTTATATCACCAAAGTTATAAAAAAATAAAGAATAAAAAACAAACCTTTCTAATATATCAACATGAATTTTGAGCATTTAGCATAAACACCATCACTAACTATAAAAGGCTTATTCCCTCTGACACTGTCGAGAATGCTTTCACACTCCTTTTTTCAATTAGTAATCTTAAACTTTCTACAAACTCTATATGGATGTTAGGAAGCATATCTTGTCATTACATACCTTTGGATGATGAAGTATTTTGGAGATTTAAAGTTACTGATTCAAGAATGCTGGACAGTTGAGATCTTCTTGTTCAAATGTGTGTAATTAAGCTATACATGTCATTCTTGAAGTTTCCCACTTATCCAAATTGCAACAAATATAGCAAGTTACATCAACTATAGGCAAATAAATTGGAATTAATTTTCCTTTGATATTTTTAAATGGAAAATAATATTCTACACGATTTATAGTATTTTTATTTTAATGTGACATTAAATATACAAAACTAATATTTAAACACCAAAATGAAATTCTACATGTAGAATATGTATTAGCCTATAATTTACACTACCAGGTGATGTATTCTTTCATATGCAATGTAATATTCTCATGTTATTGCTACTTAATAGCACTATATGTTGTAAAGTTACATTCTGACTATGTAGATAAAAGATAATGTTATTACGTAGTTACTATGTAGTGGCAGAATGGAATTAAGTTGCATTATTATTATGTATATGCTACATATTATTCAGACATTACCAAACCACTACCATATCACTATGTAGTGTGTTTGCTGGGTTTAGACCAATCATTCCTTCTACACATAACCAAATGAACATAAGTAATAACATATCAGCTTAAATACCTTATTGCTAACTTTGTTTAAAAACATTTATGATTATATCCTTTTTTATCATTTCAAAGGTTATGTATTATTTATACAAGTATAGTAACCATAATGATACATTTGCAAGTGTTAGTTAAGAAATGCTACTCACCTCTATACAGAACATAGAACTATTACCTCATCCATTGCCAAAAATATTTTCATGCTTGCCACAAGCCTTGAATGAAACTCTCACCCTTACATATATTAGCATGGACTGCATCAGCCTATGATATAATCATCATCATACTGTAGCCCTCCATCAAAACGAGGATAACATCCCCACGAGCACTAGCACTGCTTTGTTTGTGCATGTTTTTTCTAAGTGTTACTGAGTTTTATGCTTGTTATTCTGAAAATCTGTTACCATTCATAGTGTAGTCTTTCTTCCCTTTATTTATTTTTTACTATATTTGTTTGTTTGTTTTAGAGCAAAACCACTTGGGCTATCAGCTGTGTACACCAGGGGACTTTTAATTACAAGAAAAAAAGATAAAATTTTAAATATTCTTAGTTAGAACTTTAATTTGTATTATCTTTAATTAGATTTTTCCTCATAACCCATTCTCTATATGCATAGGTCAAAGTGGGCATGTCATGATATTTTACAGAGTTGCATTCAAACTTTAATTATACTACTTTATTATCAATGTATATCAATATACTTGACATATTAATATAGTTAATAAATCAAATTTTAATTTTATAAGGAAATGTTTAAATAAATCCTCAATCTTCCATTGTATGAGACTCGTCACAATCATTCTGAAGGTCCTCCCTCTTCTCTAATTTATTTACCACCCCTCTCTGAAGTATAGAATTTAACATAAATTACCCATTACAATATAGCTATTACTGAGGCAAAGTCTAATATTTATAGTCTTCAATCTTTGTTTATGGAGTCATAAACTAGAAAATCAGACCTACTTACCATGCCTACATGTCACTTCCTCTCTTTCACAAATTTCCAATTATTCTTTGATGCTTTATATTATATCATTTACATTTAATTGAAAGGCAGTCTTTTAATCTATCAAATGAAGTATAATGTTACATTATTTTCAGTAGAGTATTGTCAGCTTCATCTTCAGTTTGAAAGTTTATCTCATGGTATTTAGGTCAAGTAGCAATGGAAATTATTTAAAGCCCCTCTTGTTTTAGATAGAAAATCAGTTAAATTATAATGGTTATAAGACATTACTAGTTTTGTTTTGAATCTACTTACTGATTATAAGTATTCTTTTATTACAAGTAACAGCTTTTACAGTGAAGAAGAATATTGTGTACTTTAGATTGATCTCACCAGTCATCAAAACATCATACGTGTTTTAAAAATATTTCTCACTGCAAAAGCTGTAACTTGTAATAAAATAATAGTTGTGCATGATCGTTCCTTTTGATCAATATTGGGTCAGTATATTGTTCATGGAAGGAGTTTCACTATCTCCTCATAATTCTGAATGAGGAGTGGTCCCATCTTGGGTCTTTGGTTGAGCACAGTTGTTCCACATCCTCCCCATAATGTTGGGGGCAACTGGAAGGCTCCTTTCCTACTCGGTTAAGGAGTGAGGATGAATCTTCATAATTGCAGACTGGATGAGTTCTGTTCCTTTGGTTGAGTAAAGCATACATGATCCCGTCATTCCAAGTCTGGGGATTCTTTTGGGCTTTTTTAGGTGGAGGAGAAGGTTTGTCCACTTTGGTGTTGCTTACTTTCTCTTCATGATTCCAGTGGTTCAGAACATATCACTATATGGCTACAGGTTGGGATCTAATCAAAAGTATATCTATATATATAACATTGCAATCCAATTGCCCTAGCCACCAACGTGGAATATAGGGACCAAAACCCCTTACTTCCAACCCCAAGTAGTGTAACCTCATCTATCTGGTTGTGGCTGGCCTATAGTGATGATCACTTATGTACAATTCTATTTTTGATACAGGAACTAAGTTCAGGGTGACAAGCATACCTGTTCTGGATGTAGATCAGTTCCCCCACTTGGGTACCACTCTTATCTTGGTATAACTATGGTCTATGCAGATGCTTTTTGTATGGATAATGCCCTCACTGGCCTCTCCACCTTCTCACTGTGGAATTCTAGCTATAAGTGGCAGTGGATGTTTGTTTTGGAAGTTAATATTTTCCTAAATTGAAAATGTATTTCCAATAATACTTACCTCCACTGACATTCTCCTGCCCTTCCTCCCTGCTAAGAGCTGGTGTTAGAGACTGGGATGATATCAGTCTCAAAAAGTTATAAAATTATCTGAATGAGGTGCTTATATACAGTACCAGGATAGAAGATGCATTGACAAGGTGGAGAGTATCATAAGATAATTATCACCAAAGGCAGTTGAGTGTGGTATAAAAGACTGGAGCAAGCGAGAAAAGATTATACTAATGCTTAGATGGGCAAAGAAAAAACCCTGGCAGTTGAATAATAGCTATAAGTGTCAGCAGAGGTGAGTATTATTGGAAATACATTTATAATTTAGGAAAATGTTAACTTTAATGTAGTTATTTGCACTCAGATTCTGAATAGTTCACCTGCAAGGAGATTTTCATTTTAAGTTTTAAAATACAATTTTTTATCTTACAGTTTTCACTTTCATAATCTCTAGAACCTTTTAAATGAATATCGGAAGTTTTTAAAGGTAAATTTTTATGGTTTATCTTCCATTTTCTGTACCATGTCACTAACTATTATCATTGGCATATATTGCAATGAAATGTTTAAAAATAAGAAATGGAAATATAAACACACCTTTTATCTGTTCATTGAATAATCTTAAAATATCTTCTTTGGGTCATATGCATAATTTAACGTCTTTGCCTTTTCACTTATAGTTTATTTTTTATGTTTTATTTTTCCTTTCTTTTTCTTTGATTATTTATGTCAATACACAGCACCAGGTGCCCATGGGCAATTTAATGTTATCATTTGCAGAGACAATTTAGCCTCTGGTAAAATCTTTTGCACTTGCTTAGAAATTTAAGCCTTGTGGAGCGAGGCAAAGGTTATTTTATAAAACTTGTTAAACTTTCAAATATGAATTTTAAAACAGAAGTAATACATAATTAAATAAAATATAAAAGTAAAGCCTAAATACAATTTAACTGTCTGTCTAACTATAACATGTTTAGGTAAAAAACAACCATGAGTGCTATCGTGGATAAAGTAGCCAACAATATTACCAGCAGTTACATCCACCTGATGATGAAAACTGCATGCCAATTTCAAAATAACCACTGTTGGATTATTGTGTAAAATGAGCTCTTTCTAATAATTATAAATACATGTTTCAAGTAAGTACATGTGGCTTGTAAATTCGAAGGCTAAGTATAGAAGTTAAGTGTGACACCCATAAAGGGATGGCAAAATTTATTACTTGTTTCTAGTAGATTCAGCCAGTACTTGTTGTCTAGACATACATTTACAGGACTGGGTTTATCTGATTCAAGAGAGAGAGAATGAGAAAGTTGAGATTTTTCGTAGCTCATTGGTCAGGTGACAACAAAACTGAAGTTTTAGTATTTTTTTAAAGGTTTCTTTTGAAACAAAAGAATTAAAACTTAAAACTGTAACATACATTTTAATATTAATTTCATTGACATACAATGATAGTAAAGTTGTTTAATGAAATTTTGAATGTAACTCAGTGACTTGTGTATAAATTGTTTTAAAGGGGTACTCATTGTGTAAGGGTTAAAAGTAAGTGGCTGAAAGCACCTAATTATGTATAGGCATTTCTGAATAGATTAGAAAAAAACATTGTTATTGTACCTAGGCAATTAAATGTTTTTTAGTTTTCATGACATACATTTCATTCACTATACAGAGATTACAACTATACCTACATTGGTGGAATAATTTTAACCTCAGATTACACCATTATAGTCATACCCATTAAATTCCTATTTTATTTTACATTTTTAAGGTTAGGCATAACATGATCCAATAAATATATGAAGGTGAAATGAAACAACAACAACTGCCAACACTGTAGTCATTTATGCGTTTGTACTTCTGCAGCTGTAATCAAACCAGCCTCATAACATTGGATAAAATATTGGCCAATCAGAAATGATATAAATAGTTAATACATTCAGAAATTGAAACAGCCATATTAGCTGCACTGGAAAGATATTGAAAAAATCCATCTGACCCAGAATATGTATATGAAAAATCATGAGGGTTGGGAGTTTCGCAAAAACTGGAGGGAAATAAACAAAAAAAACATCACAAGTAAACTGACTACATAGACAATACCCTGAAAGTGAAATGAAAACTTCAAAACAATCACAATATATTAAGAAATTGCATCTTGATACAAAACTAATATTTGGACACAAACCTAGCACCAAAATACCACAAAAATCATGAAAACATTCTAAAGTACAAAAGAACTAAACAATTCACAATTCAAATATTCTAATAAAGTATTATAAAAGAATGTGATCTGTTAAATGGTGTATAAAAATTACTCCCCAGAATTTATTAAACATTTAAGCTGAAACTCATCATTGACAGTGCCACAGAAATTGGTTTAGTACATTGTAAAACTAATTTAATGTAAAATATGACTATACAAGTAGTTTATTATTTTAAGATCATGGCTTGTATCTGCCAAATTAGCTTTCAATCAGTAGATATACAAATTTACAGAGGAGGATGTGTAAGATTCCAAAACATGTTGTGTTATTGGTTATGCTTGTATTATGTGTTACATGACCATCATGGAATACTGCTCTTTATCTGTTTATTTAACGTCTTTTAAATGTAATACCAAGTAAAAACAACAGCTTCCAATAAGTATGCTTGTGAAATAGACAAGACAAGGTGAAAGGAATCTACTCAGTGTCAAAAATGTTGGATGTTTTCACTGTAGATTAGTCTCCAAATAAACACTTTAGACTATTAATAAACATAACAAACTAACTTATTATTATTTTCAGTTCAGGACATTATCTTTGACCCTCAAAGCAGGTTTATTGTTTAAAACTACCGCATGTTAAGTGGTATTCTGCCTAGCAGATGCACATAGTTGGTCATTTCAGATTATAATATGACATAGAGCAAATCAGGTGGCTAAAACATTTATTACTTGGAAGACTTATATTTTATATTGATCAGTTGGTGTACTATGATATTGTTACGTCTCCGTTTGTTAATTAATTTTTCCGTAACTTCGTTCCGACGAAACTTTAACGACACAAGTCTTTACTTAATAAAACTGGTTTATTCTTTCCGAATACAACTTTACCGATACACTCAACTTCAACAATCGCGCTAAACAAACGCTGTAACATCTCTTGTGCTCTCTGACTGCAGTTCAATTACTCAATATCTACACACACATTACATTCCCCTCTTTTATATACCCGCCTACC
>NW_013667749.1:88928-93197 GCF_000517525.1 Limulus polyphemus
TTGCATCACAGTAGTCATGTGACTCGATGATGCAACAATATTTTGTATGTGTGGTTTGGTGTGTTAGTAACAAGAAAGTTGCCTTCTGTACTGTTCTGTTTCTTGAACAAGTAAATGTATGATCTATATGAGCATAAAAGTTGTATCAAAGAATTTGAAATTGAAAAAAACAACAAGATATTCTTTAAAGATATTCACAATACTTGATTCACATTAGGCCAGAAACATTTAAAGAGTCATCATAATAGTAATGGAAAGTAAGGTCAAACAGTTGTAATAAATTGATTTTACAAGCTGAATCAAGTAAAAGCAAACGGATTAATTGAGGCAAGTAAGCTTATATTAGCAATGAATCAATCTTTTTGAACAAATCCATCCAATAAGAATACAGATCATTTATAATCAGTGTTGTTTCAAGAGTGATTTTTTTAAGTGTATGTGTGTGTCTCCCCTTGAAAGTGGTATGTTGCAGACTTGGTGGCATGCCTGCCATTTTGACCTTTCTAATCTACGAAAAGCAAATTTCCATGAGTACACATCTATTTTAATTAATGGGTCTTTTTGACATGCATATTTTAAGTAATAAACATGACTACATTCATGTCACTTTTGACCAATCATAGGCCCACTTGCTAGAACTTTACTAGACCCAAAAACATTTGTTGTTCTATATTAGTACAAAAAGAAAGAAATGCAACTCATTACAACACGTGCTTCCAGTCATTTACTATCATCATTTTGCATTCTAAGCTTCAGAGAAGCTTTGGTTTATTTATGAAATCTGAGCTTGGCAGGTTTGAGACTTGTTGCTGTTTGTAAATAGGTTAAATTTGACCATTATTCAAGAAATTGGTCAATTGTGACACGTTTTTATGTATGCAACACTTTACAAGCCTGTCTAGTCATCACTTCTTTCAGTTACCAATGTATAGTAGCCACAGCTTTCATAATGGCAAGTATATTGATAGGCTCTAAAGACAAGTGTCTTTAAATAACTGTCCAAAGAAATAGTCTCATAATAATACTCTTGTTAACTGGTCAAATATAATTGTACTATCAGCCATTGTCTTGTATATTAACATGATATTACAATAGCTTTGTATTTATAGGATTCCACTAATAAGTTGACATTTCAGTGATCAGACGATTTGTATCTGTAAATAAAAACTGTGTTACAAATGTTTGTGTTTTAATAAAGTGGTCATGTGGTTTGTATATAAGTAACATATTCAGTTGAGATAAAATATAGTGTTCATTAAATTAGCTTTGCAGTTTCTGAGATTGTACTAATAAAACATTGTATATTATAATATAGGATAACAAATATTGATGTAAATATAGTGAAACATGTTAAATTTAAACATGCACAAAGTTGAATTAATGTTATGAAAGATATTCCAACAAGAGTAACAAATGTTGATTTCTACTGCCAGATATAGATATAGCAAACATCATAACTACTGTGCTATTGAAATAAGATATGCTGGTGTATAGTAAATATACATAATAAGTGTATTCAAAATATATTGTTTAACAAAGTTAATCTAACATCAGCTAGATGAATGGATTAACGAGATTCCCACTGTCCCTATCTACTATCTAGCGAAACCACAGCCAAGGGAATGGGCTTGGAAAAATCAGCGTGGAAAATAGTGCCTATCTCAATTGTATAAACAATTATGTACATAAGTTACAATCACCATTGATTACAGAAGAGAAATGTGTTATAGAGGATGTGACTGAAAGAGAATGTAGAATAGAATATTGTTTTTATATTTTATTTAAATTCTTTATTCATAGTTAAATTAGTAAGTAGTGGTTTTTTTAACCTTCAGTTACTCGAGACCCAGATCTTTAATTTTGTTTAACCATCCTCTTTCAATAAAAGTATGTTAAGAGGAACACCTATGATTGAGAAAATATTATTAAGTTCTGTGTTTATGATTAGATATCCTGACTTTTTTCAATACACACCAACTAACCACAGCAAAAATTCTAAATAAATAATCAGTAGCAAAAACTTTTTTCAGAATGGATTGTTTTTCTAGTTTGTATAAAAATTATGGTGCTCGGTTTGTAAAATCCTTCTATGTAGACATATTTTATTTTTCACTTCTAAGGCTGAATTCTTGGATTTCCTTATGGTCTGCTTATGGGACTTATTTCAGAAAGCTGACTTACAAAGAAATTTTGTAATCTTATTATTAAGTTTTATCAGTCAAGAATATGGACATTTCTATACACCTTTATAGTTTAACCAATGAACTTAGTTATAGCTACAAATAAAATATAATCTTTAAAGTAACTATTATGTTTTTATATTTTATTTAAATTCTTTATTCATAGTTAAATTAGTAAGTAGTGGTTTTTTTAACCTTCAGTTACTCAAGACCCAGATCTTTAATTTTGTTTAACTATGTTTCAGGCATTAGATCTAGGACCACCACTGATGGAGGAAGTCTTCAAGGCTTTAGGCTGTACAAATACTGAAGGTCTTTTTGACTGTAACTTGTCCATTGAAGCACAAAGTGACTATAGCTTTGACCAGGAAAAAAACAAGCAGAGTATAAATACTGAAGGTTTTTTCTCAGATGTACATAAGTTACAATCACCATTGATTACAGAAGAGAAATGTGTTGTAGAGGATGTGACTGAAAGAGAATGTAGAATAGATAATGTTTTTGTTAATGATCAACAACAAGAACCAAATATAAGAACTGATTTAATTGCTGATGAAGAAACTTTTCAATCTGCCATTGTGATAGCTAATAAACTAACTCAAGAAAATAAATTTGGCAATCAATCCACAGATGAAGATTCTGTGCTACAAGAAAGCCACAAACTTCCATCCTCTTTCAATAAAAGTATGTTAAGAGGAACACCTATGATTGAGAAAATATTATTAAGTTCTGAAATTGAGTCCATTCCAAATATACAGTCATTTTTACAGGATAATGCTGATAATTTATACACATCTTGTATAGAAAATGGACAGGGACTAAAAACCAAAGGTCTTTATTTTACTCCCATTCCTGTTTCTGAACCAGAAGTTTCTCAACTGCAAGTTTCTATTGATTATCAACATTCTATAGAAGCATTTAAAAATAATCAGGAACACTACATTAGTACTCAAAACAAAAGCAAGGATAACCAGGTTATATCAAGACCTTCTTTGCTTCAATCTAAACATTCTTCAGATATCGAAGATAGCTCTGAGTCCAATCCCTTAAGAATGCTTAGAAAAGGTAGACTTGTGCAACCAAAGGTGCGTGGCAATAAACACAGTATTCCTCTTTCTATCAAAGGAACAGTTGTGTGTCCAAGCACTGTAAAACCAATAGGTAATGGGCAGAATGATAAAAAATATATACCATCAGAATCTCCTCCTCTTCCTTCATCTGAAAATTCATTGTCATCTTTATCATCACATATGTCAGTTACATTAGAAAATGATATTAGACAAGAGCCTATTCCTATTAAAGAGACATCTGCTAAAACTCAAGATTTTTGGTTTGGTGATTGCGATGAAAATTTTTTATCCAATGCAGAGTTGACCTTTAACTCTTTGGATGATCACCTGCTATCCTTTCCAAGGTCACAAATTGATAGTTCACATTTTTCAAGACAACAGCAACAGAGATATCCATCTACCTTAACAAGTGAAGATTATGAAAAAATAAAATCGACCATTCTATCCAAACAGTCACATCCAAGTTCTTTAAATGTATCTAACAGTGGAAGTTTTTCAAACTGGAAAGCTATTTCCGAAGGTAAAATCAATTCTGTTACATCTTATGAAGGCAAGGTAAGTTCTAAAGATGAGCTGACTGTTGCAAGATCTGACCCATTGAGAATATCCAGGTTTGTTTATTTTCATTATAAATAGATAAATAGATGTAAAAATTAATCTAATCAAAAAAATCTTAGGTGTGAAAAAAAGGTGCAGCCAAAAAGGATTGAGTGTGCGACTTAAAGGAATGAAATCAAAATTGTCAGCTAAACTGGTAGCTACACTTATAGCATTGATAAGAATTTTACAGCAAATATTCATTCATTAGTTAGTCAGGCCATGTTTTATGTTCACCTTGGGGCATGATGGTGGGTAAAATAAAATATGTGGCTTAGTTAACTAATGAATGAATATTTGCTGTAAAATTCTTATCAATGCTATAAGTGTAGTTACCAGTATGGCCACAAATTTTGATTTCATTCCTTTAAGTCACACACTCAATTCTTTGACTGCACCTGTTTTTTGTACCTAATGTGTTT
>NW_013667749.1:93207-100415 GCF_000517525.1 Limulus polyphemus
AAACACATTAGGTACAAAAAACAGGTGCAGTCAAAGAATTGAGTGTGTGACTTAAAGGAATGAAATCAAAATTTGTGGCCATACTGGTAACTACACTTATAGCATTGATAAGAATTTTACAGCAAATATTCATTCATTAGTTAACTAAGCCACATATTTTATTTTACCCACCATCATGCCCCAAGGTGAACATAAAACATGGCCTGACTAACTAATGAATGAATATTTGCTGTAAAATTCTTATCAATGCTATAAGTGTAGCTACCAGTTTAGCTGACAATTTTGATTTCATTCCTTTAAGTCACACACTCAATTCTTTGACTGCACCTGTTTTTTGTACCTAATGTGTTTATGATTAGATATCCTGACTTTTTTCAATACACACCAACAAACCACAGCAAGTAAGAAAGTGACACTCGATAATAACCAACATTAGCTTTAGGATTGCAACCCTACTATTTGGAACAGACCTATACTTTACAAAACCAACCAGATTCTTTAAAATGTATGGTGGTAGTTTGGTCTCTAAAAAGAGTGTTAATAACTTCCTTTATAATAAGTAACTAGATTAACAGTTTCTTGTCATGACCCGCATGCACTTGGATCAGCCATATCAAGCATCATTATTTACGCTAATTGCTGAAAATTATATCATGTGACATTAATTGCTCTTTAATTAGGGGAATGTTATAAAATTTAGCAAATTCATGCTAAAAAGTTGCCAATGAATAATGAACAATAATCCACCCATATGATTCTTTTAAAAATTTGTGCTAGAAATTGCTAATCTAGTTTGCTTGACCTATCCAATACTTATGTATCTACACATGTTATCACCCTATAGTTTTGCTGGTCTAAATCAACTGTCTTTAATCTAAATGACAACAACTAAAAATGGTCCACTTTTATTCTTAGGTGAAGCTTTAGTAAAAATTTCAGACTGATAGCTCAAGTGACTTTTTGCTTTAATGTTCTTATAAAGTTATGTGGCTAAGTACAGATTTTGTCCAATGTTAATGTTGTTATTAATATTAATGTTTACTTGAAGAATTTTCCATTAAACAGCATACACAAAAAGTTGCTATTAAAAATATGAATGCATACCTTTACCATAACTATTTAACTTTTCTCCTGTCTAATTGCCAAGATGCATACCTATTTGTTTTCATTTATCTCTCAACTGTCTATTTTAATGTGATTGATTGTTAATATCATGATTTTTTATGGGTTTGTATGCATCCTGGAAAAATGTTCTTAAATTACCTGAAAAAAATTACCAAAACTCCAAGTAAACTATAAGTATAAACATTTATTTCTACTGCTGATGTTTTAAACAGGTTTTAGTATGTAACAAAGAAATAAATAGTTATGTCCATTTTTGAATATACTACTAGTAAACTTGAAGACTTACATTGACTAACAATGTAGCTGATCTCAATCTAGCATACAAGGCAAGGCAAGTTCAGTAAGACTGAAGCAGTTGTAAACAGTATCCCAAACTGAATTATTTTCAAAGTCTAGTTGACAATAAAAAACAATGTAGTGAGTATTGTCATTATTTGAAAAAATTTATTTAAAACAGGCAGAGGTTAACATTTTACTTACACTGAAAACCTTTTTTTGTTAGGTACTTGCCTCTATTCACACAAAGCTATCTTGATCTTCTTTTGCCCTCTAAGCATCGCTAGAAAAATTGACGCAATCTGCACACCACACTATATATCCCATGAATTATATGCCATTATTGCACCACATATATTGGCACAGCTAGCTTCCTCTGCTATTCCTGTTCAATCCTCAAAAGAATACTGGCAGTGGGGAGGAAGGGTGAGGAGTGTTGAGGTGGTGTGTAGGGGTAAGTACCTATCAGAAATACATTTTCAGTGTAAGAAAAATTTTAACTTCCTACATGGTCTTACCTCCTTTCACAAAACTAGAATCCCACATTGCAAAGGTGGAGGGCTGGTGTAGGTGCACGAAACTGAAACCAACTAGAGAACAACCACCCAGAATGAATGGGTATGCCCTGAGATGAAAATGAAGCACTTGTGAGGTACTGCACTACTTCTGAAACAGGTATGCTCTTTGCCCTGAAAGTACGAATTAATCTAATACAGGTGGGAAAAAAGATGTGCACAAGTGTAATTTGTTCTGTAGTAAAATAGAAACAGAATTAGCTATGTACATTCACAATCTCAACAAGACAGACTAGGTTCCATAACTCGTCCTCAGCATTATGAGGAAGACAGAGTCTCAGAAATTCAACAGTAGGAGCAGGTAAAGAACATTCTGCAACTGGAATTAATGAGAAGAGAGGCTTCTACTGACACAACTATAAGAACAGGGTAGGGTCATCCCACACCTGTTATTACGAGGAGAATCCTGCATAAGCAGGACCTTCTCCAACCGACATCTGTCCACTTGGGTAAAAGGATGGAAACCAGCTTTGCCCTCTTCTCACTGAATGTATAATCATGAGTAGGTATGGTAAAGTGAATTCTAAACTCACTCAGGAAGAAGCCTCTATGGTCCACCACCTTAGCAACTGGGAAGTGGTAAGGACAAAAAAAGTGGAAGTAAACATGTTGGGAAGTCTGGATGAATATCACACCAGAGAAGGTGCAATGGGTGTCCAAGATTTCGGCAGGTATGGGTAGAAATCCCCCTTCTGCTTTACTCATGAGGTCCAAAAACACTCCATCTCTAAAGTTAACATTATAGTGCAATCAGTAAATAGTGTGAGTTTGATGCAAAGCATAACTGCCCAGGCAACATCTGCTGGAGGGTGGGATCCCATTATCAGTGGTGAAAACAAGTGTTGCTGAAAATAAAAACATTAATGAAAGGAAGTGATAGTACTTACCCCAGTCAAAGGTGAGTGGATGTGTGTAGAATCGCCATGGGAGGGATACAACATCCACCAGAGGAAGATACAGCCAGATCATGCAGATAATGAGAAACAGAAGTATTGGGAGTAGTTCACATTCTGGCCTGGATGACCTCCCCCTATGGATGGTGAAGGCAAGAAATCAAAGATATAGTGATATCTTGAGAAAAACATTGTGGAGATAGCAACCTTCAATTAATAAGTCTTAGTATGCCAGCTAATGAGATGACAAACCCTACCAGTTAACATGACAGAAGATAAATCATGGGAAACAGACGGGTTTCAGAGAATAAAAGTTGGGACCTTGAACCATGAAAGAAGGCAGGGTGTGCCACATAACACCATAAGGAGTGAACCAGACAAAAAAAAAGCTGATCAGAATGGGATTCCTGGTGGGAGATGGAAGTTAAGGAAATGGGTTTGAAAGCTAAACAGCCTTCATGGGCCTCTTAGGTCTGATGGAGGGAGGACCGGTTGGGATATAGTAATATATAAGAAAAATAGTAGAGGAAGTGGATAACATGAAAGGAAAAAATATCTGATCGACGACATCTGCAATCAAAGAGAAGAAGGAAATGGGTCTTGAGGGAGAGATGGTAGATGGAACATAAAGGCTCAAAGAGAAATTGGAAAAACATAGAAAGGACCACACTGAGATCCCAATCAGGCAAATCAAATGAACATGGATGGTACATGACTCAAAAGGAACAAAAAAGAAGGGTAATGATAGAGAAATACAAACCAGATGAAACCTGGAGAAACAGAAGGTGTTCAACAAGGCCACCCAGTAGCTATACACAGTCAATGTGGACAAGCGTTTGTCCAACAAGCAGGTGAAGAATAGGGAAAGATAAGGAATGGAAGGGTGGGAAGGATGGAAACCACATCAATGAGACCAAAGGCAGAAGGTATACCATTGCATGTGATAAATGGTCATGGAAGAAGGTCTAATGGACTGGGAAAGGAAAGATGTAACACGTGGAGACAGTCCCTTGGCTGAAACAATAAACCTGACAAAAGACATGCATGAAGACAGTGTGTGGTAACATCTGGATGAACAATGCCTGACCAAGGTCGACAGAGGTAAGGGTAGGAGAAGTTGAACAAGTAAAGGTCAGAGCAGTGGGAATGATGTATGTGCCAGCCAAGATGGAGCCACCAGTAGGACGAGACACAGAGTGGTTTGGAATAAGCATAGAACTCTGGAGAGGAGTCAAATAGAAGGGTAAGCATAGGTGTGAAGACCCCCTCCAATCTTGACAGGATGTGACCACCCACCCCCAGAGCAAGTGGGTGAGGAATGAGAGACCAAAGGGGAGGAAGTTTGGTGGCCCAGTGGGTGGTGAAGGCATATATGGGGTTTCCCTAGCTGAGAACACACCTACCTAAAGACCTGTGGATCGAGGGACCACTCCTTGAGGAGAATCTTGTTGGGGGAAGATAACTGATCTACCACCAGATTCAGGGAGCCAGGAAAATGGCAAGTTAAGATCACAATGTGGTGACTTTGGGCCCAGAAACAACATCCAATATATGAAAGCACAGAGACCTGAAATTGTTACCTGCTGGCTCTGTGATATAAGTGACCACTGTGGAGATGTCAGAATGTACCATAACCACTCCACTGCCCCACCCCTATAGGAGAGTAAGAAACTGGGACAAGGATTGAAAAAGTGATATGGAAAGAAGACTTCTTGAATGACCACAGACCGTAAATCTTCTAAGAGTCACTGTAAGAACCCCAACTCTCAAAAGATGAGTCCATGAACAGATGTAACTACAGACGAGATGGATTAAGCAGCACCCTCACCATGGTCTGGCCTCTGTATAACCACCAAGACAGGGATCCTAGGTGAAGTTCCACTGATCTAGGAGTGTCCACCAAAGGGAATGCATATGGGAATGAGAGCATCCAAGAAAGCCCTCATCTCCAAGGAGATAGAAAATCTCGAGCTGTAAGATGAAGGACAAGTGAACTGCTTGCTCCAAACTGAAGATGAAGAGATGAATTCTGAACCCAACTGTAGTTGGAAAGAAGAAAAAAACCAAAATGAATGAGGTATTGAGAGAGGGTAAGAACAGACTTACCCACTGTCATCGGGAATCCCACCCATGCTGCTTCCTGTATGAGTAGAGGAGTATGGTCTCTAGACTGTGAACAGGAAGAAGCAAGCAGGAGCCAGTCATCCATAGAAGGATGAATGCAAAGACTCGTAGAGTGAACACGTTTGGCTAGAGTTCCTACTCCCCCAAAAAACTTAAAGAGTGAAGGTTAGTCAGAACAGTAGAGCCCTGAACTGGAAAACTTGACTTAGAGAAATAAATAACTATTGATCAAGTGGGCACTGTGGAGAAGAACTCCAAATTGTAGATTACGAGGAGGAAATGAGGTTTCTAGTATCACAAACATAAGAAAAGGAGCCAAAGCCAAGCTCAGTCCTACAGACGGGAAAGAAACAAACATGTCGGCGATATAACAAAGCACAAAATTTAAGTCTGACACTGATGCAGATTTGGATGATAAGGCACATAGTTAATGATGAAGAAAAAATTATTCAAACAGAACAATAAATTAGATGTTACAAGTACTAATGATATGTAACTTACAAACAATCTAAACACACCTAGTTAAAGCACTTATTAATAACAAACCAATAAAATTTGCCGAGTCTACAAAGTACATAATATTAATGAACATGCCAAACAATTAAATTCACCTAGAAAACAAATTAATAATAATCAATATATAACTTACAAATCATTTAAAATAACTTGGATGACAAAGGATGTATAAATAGCTTATTTACCAAAGTCCAAGCATTGATGTTGTGAAATACTTAATTCTGTGGAAATAAGGACAAAGCCACACAAGTGGCTACCATGGGTATATCAAACAGGTGTGAAGTGTACATGTTGAAAAGCTTACAACAGATCCTTTGGGAGAACTGGATGCAGTAGGAAGGAAGGAGGAGAATAACAATTCTCCACCAAAATACAGTGGTGTCACAGCAATTGGTGGAAGGTGAAAACTCCTGAACAGTTGTAGAGCATGACAGATCAAAATAAGAAGGGGCCAGAAATAAAAAAAAAGAGTCCAAATTGTCTGCTCATTGATTGTATTCTTCCTCAGAAACAGTCACATTGAAAAGAAGAAGAAATCTCCAGCCAAACATATGAATCTAGCTCCTTGCAAATTATGGCCTGTACTTCCTCTGCAGTTAAAATTGAAATCATACCAGTAGTGTTTTCGACTGTAACAGAAATTTCTGTCGATATATTCATCTCAAATTCTTACTAAAGACTCTGGTAATTCAGTAACAAAAAATATGTACAAAAATTGTAGGAAAAAGTGAATGCAACACTGTAAAATAAAACTGTTAAAAATATTTAAATGGCAAAGAAGCATGTCCATAAACGATAATCACATGCAAAAAAAAAAAAAACAACAACATTAAACAATGCTGTGCCAATCAAAAAAAGGAGGATTGAGTGGGAGTATCAGAGGGAGTTAGCTGCAGCAATATAGGTGGTGCAACACTATTGGTAGAGAGTAGTGTCATGATATGTATTAGGTCTTCAAGAAATTAATGTCGCTTTTTTTTTAGATGAAAAAACCTGAACAACTTTTATATCAAAACAAAACATTTATTAAATGAAATAGTCTCCATTCTTAACGATGATGCTTTTCCATCTTACAATCAGGTTGTTAATACCCTGATTAAAGAAATCACTTGGCTTTGAAGCAAAAAACATGTCAATGTCTTCTTTAACACCTTCCACATTTGCATACATTTTCCCATTAAGATGGTGTTTCAGCAAATGAAAAAAATGGTAATCTGATGGTGCCATATATGGAGAATATGGTTGGGGGGGGGGAGAACTTCCCAACCCCATAATCTTGTGTCGCATCAAATGTGCCACATGTGGACATGCATTGTCATGGAGAAGAACACCTTTCCGATTGATGAGTGAAGGGCATTTCTGACGAAGGGCTTAATTTAAATGTTCCAGTTGCTGACTATAGATCTCTGCTTTGACAGTTCTTTGTGGATTGAGGAGTTTGAAATGAATTACTCAATTGGTTTCCCACCAAATGCAAAGCATGACTTTCTGCAGATGGAGTCCAGGTTTTGGGGTTGGAAGTGTTTTTTTGTTTTTTTTGTAGGACTGGGCCATTGTTTTTGGCATTTAATATTTGCATAGAGAACCCATTTTTCATTCACCAGTGTCAATTCTGTCCAAAAATGGTTCATGTGCATTACATGCCAGAAGAGACAAAGTAACATTCACACGTTGAAAACAGTGATCATCAGGCTTCTTT
>NW_013667749.1:100529-108152 GCF_000517525.1 Limulus polyphemus
CCATTTCACGAGTGTGTGCCTTGGGTTAGACTCAACAAGCATCTTCAGAGCATCAATATCAATTCTAACATGTCGGACCCTGCCGTCACAGTTTTTAAGGCTAAAGTCACCTGAACGAAATTTGCTGAACAATCATTAACACTTATGAACGTTCAGAACATTTCCATAAACTTCTTTGATATTCTTTCTGGCTACAGAAATATTGTTTCCCTTCTTGTACTCAAACAGCATGCCTAATGTGTGTCTCATTGTGTGCCAGCACTATAAGGGATTAGAGTATACTAAACTTTACACATTATATAGGCTACACTAATGTTGTGTTTAGGTGGTTCATTTAACTAGACTGATGAGCGATCATGAAGATTTTTTAGCAATGCTTAGAGGGCAGAGGAGATTTAGATAAGTGTGTGTGAGAGGAGATAAGACTGTGTTGCAATTACCTCTTGAAGTACTAAAAGCCTTCTTGAGTTTCTCGTATGCTGTCAACAAATGTGGCTAAAGTGCTGAATGTAAAGCATGTGTCAACTTACTCATAGTTCTCTACCCTCCCACTTTCCACATAACTTAATTGGTGCACTTGCATTAGGAGGACCTATATAACCTCTGTTTTCCTGCCATAATTCAGATTTATTTGTTAACATTCATGAGGTTAATTTCACTAAATTTCATTCAGAATGCACATGTTTCTACCAATATCCAGATTTTCCCAACTGTTCTTTAGGCCTTATTTATTCTGCCTGTTGTGTGCAGAAATTTCTCTTCACTGTATTCTTAACACATCAGGTTTTGTGCTTATGGGACACTTAGTTATAGAGGAACCCATTTTTTCATGATACATATCTGAAGAATAGGATTTGTCAGTTAGCTCTAATTCTGGAAAAACTTCTGTTGGTCTGATTTTTCTTCTTTTTTTTCTATTTCAATCTAGAACTAATTTATGTTATGCCTGAGGGTTCTAATATCATATTGGAATATTCAATTCATGTATATTTGTATTTTCTACCCTCTAATTTTCAGTTCAGACCATTGGTTCATATGTGGAACTCTTGGGCTTTAGATCCTCTGGTTTGATTGGTCCCGTAGTCTGGTCTTAATAGCTTTTCTTTTCCTTTTGATCCAGACACCTACAGTTCTGGTTAAAGAATTATCAAAACTGCTTCAGTACAGTTGAAATCTACTAAATAATTGGTTTCAAACTCCTTTTATTTGCCTGTGTATCTTTCAGTTGAATGTTGGACCACATCATTTTTTTGCAATTCTTGTGGTATCTTGGATTATACTATTATGTTCTTTAGGTTGGTCACCGTTACTATCTTGTGTTTTCCTCTTTTCACAGTATTTACATTTTTCACTAACACATGGTCTTTGGAACAATACATTAGCATTTCAATGGTTCTGTCCAGGATGATACACAAGATTAAAGCTATACTCCTGATGTTTCTGGAACCATCATTCTGTCTGGCCTTTCGAATTGCAAAAATTCACCAGCCACTTTAATGCTGCATGGTCTGCTTAGAGATTAAACTTTTGACCATACGAGTAATGATGGAAATGACTTGGGGCTCAAGCAGTATTTAGTACTTCTTTCTTGATTTGTACAATACCTCTTTTATATAGCATTCACAGCCTTGCTACAGTAGGACTGTTCTCACTGCAAACTCACTAGCATCTGTGTCTAAAATGAGTGGATCTTCAAGAGTTAGTATGCTAGTATAGGAGTAGTGATTAATTATTTTTTCACTTTGGTGAATGTTTGTTTACCATCAGTAGTAAACAAAAACTTGTTTTTCAAATAGTCTGTATATAGAGTTAGCTATGTAAGAGAATGATTTTATAAAATAATGACAGTAAGAGTATAGTCCAAGAAATCATCTTAACGCGTGCAAGTTTCTTCATGTTGGCCAATTCTGATCTGATTCAATCTTAAGTGGGTCTGTAGATACTTTATCTTTGCTGACTGTGTCCCAGAAAACTAGTCTGTTGATGCAATTCAACCTAGCATTATCTTTCTTCAACCAGTCCAGAACTTTCCTTTGTCCGTCATAAGCATATATCAATGGTCTTCCCACATGTGATTATGTCATCCAAGGTAATTCAGAGAGATCACACTACATTACTTTTTGAGATGTAGCAGGTGTGTTACACGTTCCATATAGTATCAAATTGCCACAATCCATTTACTGAAATAGAGGTTGTCTTCTCTCTTTTTGTTTTGTCAACTTACACTTGCTAATTTACACTTAATATTCAGTGTTGAAAATCATTCTGATCTACACAGAGCATCCAAACCAGAGTCAATCTTTGGTAGTGGGTGGGCATCCTTCTTTGTGAGTTCATTCACATTCTGGTAAACCACACAGAATCTTGTGGATCCACACTTCTTCTTCACAACTACAATAAACAATGCCGATGGACTAGTACTAGGTTCTGTACTCCTTGTTCCGTGCATGGCTTCTATCTCTTTGAAAACTTCAGCCTGCTTTGCATGTGGTAATCATCTAGCTAACTGCTGTACTAGAGCTGTATTTCTTGTAACAATCATATGAGATATTTAGTGTTTTGTTTAGCCTAAGGCATGAGGTTCCACTAGAGAACCTTGATATTCTGTGAGCAAATTATGTAAGTTATATCACTGATTAGCTTGTACAGCTCCATTCATACAGTTTTTGTAATTGAAGTTACAAGCTGTTCTTATGCAAAAATTTGATATCAGACTTCCTGTATCTTGTCTTAAAGGTGACTACTGAAGTTCTTTGATATGTGAGTATTACCTATATAGCAGCTTCACATCTTCCTATGTCCCATCCAGAATTTACTCAAATTTTATGGTTTGTTGTGTTTTGGCCTGATGATGACATCTTTATTCTTAAGATCCATGAGAGTGGTTCCAACCATTAATCTCACAAGACATGCTGGAGTATTTGGTTTTACAAATGCCCCAGTTACTAAATGTAAATTCGTTTCTAATAAGCCTGGTATGTGTATTTTGCTTCTTGGTGGTACAATGACTGCTTTCCTTGTTGCCACTGGAAGTTCAACCTTTGATGTAGTAATTGTCATGTAGTACCACATATTTCATGGTAATAGACTGGGAAGCAGGCACATGGAGCATCCAGGAAAGGTAATTAGGCAAACTTTTCCAAATCTTCCACAGTTTTGGCTAAGGTCTCTTCTTTCCACCTTACCCTATTCAGAAACTATCCTCTGGATATCTACTTTTAGTGTATCACTCCAAACTTGTTGGATAAGGCAGCTACCAATTCTTGATAGTTGTGTTTCTCAGTCAGAAAGTTAGTACCCTTAAGGTGGTTCTTTTAAAACTCTTTCCATATGGGCATCATTTTTTGTGCATGTCATAAGATTTTGCTGAGTTACATTGAAATTTTAATTAAAGTACTTTATTATCATGGTAATACTTTACTGAAGAACTTCTAAATCATGACATAGTAACTAGCTCCCTCTAGCCAACAAACATTTGAATTCAAACGTTCAAAATATTGCTTAAAACAGTATCTAGAAATAGGGGGAAAAAAGATAGCTAATTGATACTTGGATTTAGGTAATCCTATAGACTATTAAATGATCATTTAAGATTTAAATATTAACCATGAGAATCAAGTAATTAGTAATTTGTGTTGTAATAAGATAGTGTATACAAACAACATTTATGCTTCTGGAATGCTGAGTTTGTAATTTTGTTACTGTTTTAGAATACTTTTTTATATTAAGATTATCAGAATTTCTGTTATCTCTTATGTTAGGATGCAAGAAGGACTAATTAAAGAAACGGATTCAGATGAAGTACGCATCATTCAGAAGGTATTAGCCGAAAATGTATGTTCATCTTTTTGTTCTTGAAAACTTACAGCATGGTTAATTTGCTTGATCTGTTAAAAATAGTACTATTTTGAATATTTCATTATTCTATAAATATTAATCAATTCATATTTCTAATGACACATTTTCATAACCAAGTTAGGAATCCTTGTTCATCACTTTGAATTTTGATATTTATGTGATAGATTTCTTACCCTCCTGAAATTACAGCCAAACTTTAGGGTTATTTCAAAATAAAGGTAATTTTTTGAAAGATAAACATGAGTTGACAAGTTATGGTTTTTGTGTTGCATTGAATGCAGTAACATCACAAAGCCATTAGTCAGTAATTACAGCAATATTAGTATTCTGTTTTTTATGTATTTTCATAGTTTAATTCTCAGATTTAATAAAATAAGAGCTGTAAATAAATAGTTGAAACTTTCTTAACATAATATCTTTGTAGCTTTGATCAGGAAAAAACAGCTTAGAAAGTGTTATGATCTTGAAATATGTAATACAGATATCATGATCAAAATTTCAAATTCTGAGATGGTAACTCACCCCTACACACAGACTAGTTATATTCCTCACATGTCTGCCAAAGAGATTGCATGCCACTATCCTTGAGGCAAGTCCCATCTAATTTCACAAGATTTGATGTGAATTTTGACATAAACGATGATATCATCATGTAAAAAAGCTCTTCACCAAGAGAAGGGTGATACACCTCAATGCATACTAACACCCTCTATGCATGTGCATGTGGGAATCTTCATTCTATATTCAATTTATTGAGATTTACATCATTAACGAAACTTTGATTTTCGTTTTCTGTAGCTGTAATTTTTTTATCATGAATCCTCAAATGCAAGTGATTTTTACTTATTCTTGAGCATGGGACATTGTTCACACTCAAGCTTTATTTCTGCAGTGGCTTTGGAAGCTCATTAACTGTCAGGGTTGTTGCAGCCATTGTTCAACTTGTGGATTACCACAAGCTTACTGGGCCTCCTACTCCTTCTCCTCAGTTGGGAATGATCTATTAGACTGCAATCTTGACCTGATTTGCTTTGGATAGTACTTTATCATTTTTGAACCAACCTTAACCTTTCTATCTCTTTCTCAATTTCCTTTTTAGGGGACCTGGCATGGCCAGGTGGTTAGGGCTCTTGACTCGCAATCTGAGGATCACAGGTTTGAGTCCCCACCCCACCAAACATGCTTGCCGTTTCAACCATAGGGGCATTATAATGTGACTGTCGATTCAGTAGTAAAAGAGTAGCCCAGACTAGCTTCCTTCCCTCTAGTCTTACACTGCTAAATAAGGGATGGCTAGTACAGATAGCCCTCGTAAAGCTTTGCGCAAAATTCAAAACATACCAAATCCTTTTTAGGTATGTTCCTTTCCATCTCTTTTGCCTGTTATTTATTATTTTCCGTTTTCTCTCTTTCTGAGCCATGATTCTTGGATTTATTTTGTCATTTCTTCTTGCTTGTTACTAGGTTTATACTGTTTCCATTATCCAAACGCTCCTTTCTCATGCTCAAATGCCTCGTTTTCCTCACGTTTATTATTCCTTTTGTCCTGATTTGTAGACTTTCTTCCCTTACTTTTTACCCCCCAATGGCACAGTGGTATGTCTGTGGACTTACATCACTAGAAACCGGGTTTTGATACCGTGGTGGGCAGAGCACAGATAGCCCATTGTGTAGCTTTGTGCTTAACTTCTAACAAACAAACAAATGATTACTTTTCTCAATTTCGTGTCATTTGTATCTATCTGGCCAGCTTAGGGATCGAATCTTTTAACTTCTGTTCACTTTCTGGTTCCCCGTTTTCTCATTTTTCATCTTTTTCTCTATCTTTCTGTAATCCCTCTCCTAACTGCAACTTTTATCTGAGGCACTTCTTAATATGATGGTTTCTTCAACATTCATTCCCTTCTATGTTTGGCCCCTTCCACTTCTTCTGCTCTATACTCAGTTTCCCTGCTGTCAGGACTCATTGGGTTGGGTTACATACCTCTTTACTGAACCTCTTCCTTATTATGTACTTATTATTCATCTGGCTCCCTTTTGTTATCCATATATCTTCAGTAGTGTTCCATTCCTCCTGGTGACCTAGCCTGATGTTACATTACTTTTATGCTCGTTACCTTCCCAGATTTTTTTTTTCTTTCTCAACCTTACCCTTTACTCCTATTCCTTGTCTATATCAGTCTCCTTCCCACTTTTTCATTCCAGATTCTAGGATTTTTTATTGTCTTCCCTGTACCAGAAGGCTTGTTAATCACTCTTCTTTCCAATGATAGTCACAAGTGCATTTCTATTAGTCTTAATTTCTGTTGCTAGTCGTTTTGCATTTCCCCACCTTAGTCTCTTTCTTGCTCCTGTTCACTTTTCTTCTAATTTCCTTTTCTCCTCCCTCCAACCCTTTCTGTGATCTTTTCCCCCCAGTCTGTGGTAGGCCATAGTCAATGTGTCAGACATCTTCTTATGTTCTCTCTTGGCCTGCCATCCTTTTTGTTTCTGTCATGCCCATCTGTTTTGCATCATCCAATTCCTTGCTGTTCCCTATGACTCACTGTCAGCCCCTCTTGTATTCAGTGGTATTGTTAGGATTTTCACGACCTAGGACTGGCATCCCTTTTCTTTCACCATATCTCTTAGCACATTCTCAGATGTTTTCTCTTCTCCTATCTCCCTTCTTTTATGGTGGCTACTTGGTTGGGGGGGATATAAATCCTCTCTCACTTCCACTCAGTGTTGGGTACTTTTTGGTGTTTTCTTCTTCTCTTGTATCATCAACCTTCAGCCTGCCTTCTCTGCCTGTATGTTATTGCATATCTGGTCACCAAGTTTTACATTTCTCATTCTCTCCTTGCATAAGAGGTTCTTTCACTTTTCGGGACTCTGGGTTCCCTAGGGCCCCTCATTTCTTTGGGGAATACCCTCATGTATCTCCTACAGTAGACCCAAGGTTTTATTTCATGGTGTCCTTTGTTCTCTTTTGTGAACATTTCCTCAAGGAATTATTATAGTGACTGGACTCTGCTCATACTACTAATTCCCTTACTGCTTCTCAAACCAAATCTCTCCCTTCTTCAATGCTCCTGTCTCTGATTGATATACATTTTTCAATTGGGAATGGACTTGTGATGTTTAGACTCTGGACAAGAGTCCACATAATTGTGCTCAACCTTCTCACTCTTCTTCAGGCATGTACCCATTTTTACCCCCTACTGATGATTTACTTGTTCATGTTTCACTTAGCCTATTCCACAGTATTTTCTTGCTCCAACCATTCTTGTGACCCCTGTTCCAGGGGCCTTTTTGTTTTGGCATGAACAATACACTTCTGAGCTCATTCACATCCTTTGTCAGGAGCTTAAATCCTGGTGGCAGACTGCCTCTTACAGCCAGTCCATATTCTATCAAAGAATAGACTTTACATCGTCATATCTTCTGTGGGTTTTACCCTTGGTTAGACATTTAATGATATTGTCACCCTTCTCAACTCCAGGCTTCCTCTCTTATTGTCTTCTACTCTTCATCCTTAGGCTCTGGCTTTCAATTTTTCAGCCAGGCCTGGTCTGGTCTTATTTCTATCTCTATATCTACCTTCCTGTTCATCACCTTCTTCTGGGCCTCTGATTTACCCACTCCTCCTTGGACCCTATTATTGGAACCTCTTTAACCACCTTGTCCTTGGTCTGCTTGATATTTGGCCTCCCCTTCCTCTTCCCATTATTCCCTCCCTTTTTTGTTTCTACTCTCACACATCCTTTCTTCATAGAAGGATAT
>NW_013667749.1:108162-122490 GCF_000517525.1 Limulus polyphemus
CCTCCCTTTTTTTGTTTCTAACTCTCACACATCCTTTCTTCATAGAAGGATATCCTCCCTCCAACCTTATGCACGGAATTTGCCCAATCTGTCCCATATTGGGCTGGACGTTCTACTAATGTAGCATTATTTTTGTCACATTTTTATCGTCATTTCACTGTACTTGTCTGTCACTATCTGTGGCAAGTCTTTTGTAATTTGTCCTTCTGCCACTCTTCCCTCCTGACAGTAATTCTGTGCATCACCTTTCTGCCTTTATTACCTTACTATTCATCAATGCATTCTTGGTCTCAACCTTTTCTAGTTATTTCGTGATCCTGTTCATGGCCCTTCTTTTTCAGTACTAAGAGGTTATTCTTCTATTGTGATCTTCTCCTTCATTTTCCTCAGTCCTCCTTCCAAATTTCTTTGGCGTACTGAGACTTTAATGAGGTTTTGCAACTTATTGTACAAGCCCCATTTGAGATGTTGACCATCTTTCTCTCATGACTTGTTTCCTCTTACTTCTCTTCTATGATTACCATTGTTCCAATGTCTTTGAATGCTTCTTGTGCCATCTCCCACCTCATTTATCTCTTTTTGAACTGATCCTTTTCTCATTGGACTTCAACTGCTTAGGAGGTACACTATACTTCTCTCCCTTCTTTCTGTCTTTCATCTATTGGACCATTCTCACCTGGAAGAGCTATGGAATAAGAAATGTGAAAGGAATGAGTTTGGTAGAAATGGAAGAGGGTATGGATTTGCTCCTAACAAGCACCAGGTTTTAAAAGAGAGAAGAGCACCTCATCATATACAAGAGTGACAAGAATAAGATGCACATTGACTGCATTTTAGTTCAAAGGAGGGATAGGAAAAAGGTGTTGGATGTAAAGGTAATACAAGGAGAAGCAACATAGCACATCAATATAGTGTGTTGATAATGATTATGGAGAATGAGAGGAACGAGAAGAAAGGAATTGAGAATATTAAGGTGTGGAAGCTAGAAGGAGAAAAAGAAGAGAAATACAGAGAAGCAATGAAAGAAAAGATGCAGGAGGTCCAAAAGATTGTCGGACATGTAGACAGCTACTGGAATGTCCTGATTTAAGAGGCAAAACAAAGGGATGAGAACCCAAACAGTAAGAAGCATGGTGGTGGAGCAGAAAATTACAGTAAACCATTAAAGAAAGAAGCCTTCAAATAATAGCAGATAAAAAAAGGATGATGACTCTTCAAGAATGGTGTAAAAAAAGGAGCCAAAGAGAGCATTAAAAATTGTTATGACAACATGGAGGCACTAGAAAGGGAGAAGAAGATATACAAAATAGCCAAGCAAAGGGAAATGACAAAGAGAGACATCGTAGTGATCAAAGTAATTAAGTACAAAGAAAGGAAACTACTGACAGATGGAAATGCAGTAAAACAGAGGTGGAAACAGTACTATGAGGAACTACTACTTAAAAACCAAAAATCAGGCAGAAGAATTGAAGGAGACACCACAGCATGGCATCAGTAGAAGAGAGGTCGAAGACGCAACCAGAAAAACAAAGATAGGCAAGATGGGAGGTCCATAAAAGATTGTAATTTAGGCTGTAAAGGCACCAGGAGATGATGGAATTGAGTATGTATGGGACCCTGTTGAAGAACACGTAGAGGGAAGAATGGATACTCCCAGAATGGAGAGAGACTACTGATACCCATCTACAAGGAGAAAGGAGAAGCTCTTGAGTGTAAAAACTATTGAAGAATAAAACTGGTGTAACATCTGCTGAAAGTGAAAGAAAAAGTACTGGAAAAGAGAATAATGGAAATCAGAGACATTGCCAAAATTCAGTTTGGGTTTTTGCCTGGAAGAGGAACAGTAGATGCAACCTTCATTATGCAACAGTTGCAAGTGAAATACCTTGAAGGAAACAAGAAGTTACACCATGCATTTGTAGTCTCAGAAAAAGCATATGACAGGGTGGTACTGGTGCCTTCGAAAGAATAGAGCACCCAAAAAAGCTGATCAGAGTAGTGAGAGCCACCTATGAAGGAGCAACAACAATCATGAAGATGGTGTACGGAGAAGCAGACAAGTTTGAAGTAAACATTGGGATGCACCAAGGGTCAGCCATTAGTCCCCTGCTGTATGTCAAAAACAGTACTCATAGTGAGTGGAAGATATAAAATGAAGAATGGGAAGAGGCATGAAAATGAATGCCAGAAAAATGGAAGTCATGGTGAGTGGAAGAGGTTTGGAAGAAGAAGGATGTAAACAAGAAGCCATTGTAACAGGTAAAAGACCTTAGATACTTGGGGAGTACAATCCAAAGTGAAGGAGGAAATGAGAAAACTGTGAGAGATAGAATCCAGGTGGGTTGGATGAAATGGAAGGAAGTAGCCATAGTCATCTGTGACAAAAGGTTACCAAGGGCACTGAATGCCAAAGTGTATAAGACCGTTATTAAACCAGTGTTCCTCTATTGAGCAGAGACCTAGATCCTGAAGAAGAAAGAAGGCTTGTTGATAAGAGCACAAATGAGAATGCTGAGATGGTTGTTGGGATCATCGCTTAACCTTTTCGCAACAGGCTCGGTATAAAATACACAAGTTCATATACACATTTGCACATGTTAAGTATATATATATATACTATAAATTTTAATGCTATATGTGTATCTTCACAAAATGTGGTAGACTTTTAGTAATGATTCCAAGTCTTTTGTACACAAAAATTAAGATTTTTTAATGAAGTGTTTGTACTAAAGATTTGTTTGTGAAAATATCGAGTCTGTTTTGTTACTCGTGCAAGTGTGAAGAGATTTTCATGTCATGGTTAAAAACTATTCTTCATCCCAAAAAATCTCAAATATTATTTGTGTAATCTCTAAAACCTTCAAAATTCATTTGAAATGTTCGTTTTCAGTAAAACTTTATATTTTTTCTACCCTAACTATACAAGGTTTATCAATTTGACTGACCTCGTAACGACCATAAAAAAGTAGGAAATAGATATAAATTATGCTTTTTTTTGTTCTAGAATGACTACAAATTATAAAACAAAAACAAATTGTTTAGTCTAAATAGCTTAAATCTCATAACATTATAACTTTATATATATTTATTATTTTTATTATATTGACCTTCCAGTCATGCCTGACTAAAAATACAGAAGTTACAATGGCGTGGCACATGTGCACTCATATTATTGTATCCAATAATATAAAACTGACCTTTAGTCTTTACAAAGTGACCTGTCTTAACTATGTTTTAGTGGATTTGTATTTTGTAAAATACAGTCACTTTTCAATTATTATACACTATATATGCAATTGCATGGGTTGCATCCCCCATAAATCAGGTACTGCTTCTGTCATAGTGAAAACAACACTGACAGTTTTTCTCCTTTAGTAAAGAATATACCTACATATTTACTGAGTGACACAGACTCTTCAGTTTTGTTTGTGTGTATGTGTTTTCCTACTACATCAAATTATGTTACATCATTATATATGTTAGGCTTATGACAGTATATTTCAAAGGGTTAATTATAGTATAATGATTTTGAATGAAAATCAGCAAGTCACAGCCAATATCAAACCATGGTATAAGGCATTTTTGGAACTACATTTTGACAACATTTGGCATTTCATAAGTAGTATAATGCCACCAATAATTGATTACTTTTCGGAAGGCTATATAACACCCTTTCTAACTCAAAATATTTTTACTCTCAGATCAGGGATTTAGATTTTCCAAAACTAGATATCCATTGTACTTAATGACATTGGAAAACAAAGAAATATGTATCAACTTGGGGGATTGGAACCATTCAGACAGAGACTTGCAACAAGTCATACCCCAAGTATGGTGAGCAAAGTGTGGTATCTTGTGATAGATGAAAATCCATAAACACAAAAGTCAGTGGCAAAAGCCATCCACATGTCTCCAAGCAACAGTATGCAACATAATCAAGAAGGATAATTGTCTGGAAACTAAATGAACAGGGTATAGATTTACCAAGATAAAGCTTTCAGTCATACTTTTTTTTTCAATCATCCCTTACCTGAAGTAGCTGGAGAATGAAAGGAGTATTCATGTTGCAGACATGTTGTCTAATTGACAGATGTAGCTCTGATGGATTTCTCTGTGATTAGACTGTTGAAATAGTAGCTTGGAAACTATTTCCCTCTTACAATATACAAATTATGGAAAACCTGAAGGAATAAGTGGTGTGCTTTTAATATGACAGCCTCACAACAGAGTATTTTGCAACTACATTGTAAGGCTATTGTCAAGATGCCATTCATTAGATAGAACATGACTGGACATGGTAAAATGAAGTGACATAACGAGGCTCATTTGTAATGTTCACTAAATTTTGGTGTCTGTATTTTGAAACTTTGTTTCACTGTATTGCTCATTGTATTACAATATCTGGCAAAAAGAAAAGGGCCTTAAACTTACCTCAAGAGAAGCATATTCTTTTTAAACAGTAATTGCTAGAAGTATGAAAGATATAATGAGTTTTAATGTCTGTCATAGTCTGTGTATTTAGATATCACAATCTTCTCAATTATTAGTGTTTCCCTTAAAAGGTTTCCATAAGAAAATGTTACATAGGACATTAGTTGCAGGTACTATGAATGACTTCATATTGTTACGTCTCCGTTTGTTAATTGATTTTCTGTAACTTCGTTCCGGCGAAACTTAAGCGACACAAGTCCTTTCTTAATAAAACTGGTTTATTCTTTCCGAATATAACTCTGCGATACACTTAATCTCAATATTCGTGCTAAAACAAACAGTATCACGAACGAACGTTAACTTCAACAATACCCTGTGACTGCAGTTCAATTACTCACTGTCTACACACACATTACCTTCCCCTCTTATATATACCAGCCTACCCTACTAGTAAATACTAGACCATTCGCCAAGATACGGGATAGTTCTAGAAACAAGAGAGCGTGAGAATTGTCACGTGATCTCGATGATGCAACAATATCCTCTGTATTTGTAAAAATAGATTATGAAATTTAAAGTTACATATTGTGTATAAAATCTGTAAACTCTAAACAAAGAATATTTTATTCATAATTTTCTGGTAATCTATTAAATAATAACAAAAAATCTTTAATTTATATGTTTGTTTTTTTATTCTGTCTGAAAGGAATGAAAATACATTTAACACTGGAAATACTTTGGATTAATGAATAAAAGAAATGATTTACAATAATGTATTGTAATGACATATGAACTAATAGAAGGTGATGCTGCAATGACATACTTCTACATATTCTTCAAACTACAATTAATACTGGTATTTTAATTTGTATCATAAGTGTGTTTCATTTAAACAAATGGACCTATTTCTCAAACCACTGGGGAAGCTGAAAAAACATTAATTCATATGAAAATAATATTTTTTTCTACAGAAATGATTCAGGATAAATTTTATTGGATTTAAGTATGAAATTTAAGAAAATCAATTTTAGAAATTTGCAAACACGAAATAAAGCTTTTGGAAAAAAAAACAAACAAAATAGTGAAATGATTGAGGTTGAAAATTACGCCCAGTTTTTTTAGCATCCCTGTATAATGTAGCTGTTATTTACTCTCTTTTACTATGAATTGCCACTAAATCAGCAGTGTATGGTGACATGAATAGTTGATAACTATGACATCAAATAAATAATGCCATGTTGAATGGCACTCTTTTTGTTCATGGCATGCACACTTTGACCCCTATCTGTGCACATAGGGTTAACAAGTTCTTAGCAGAGCTTAGATGGTTAACTATCCATTAAAGGTGCTGTCTTTTTCATCTTGTATTGAGTAAAAACTGTATTTTACATTGTATCCAGTCTCTTTCTTTGCTTCAAGTTCAGTCAGAGTCAGAGAATTCAAAGTTACTCCTGAAATACGTTTTATGTTAAACCTAAAGGTTCCTGTCTGATTACTGGAAAGGAAATCAGTGAACCTGAGGAGACCACACCTGATAAAACTGCAGGTGTTCCATAGTTTTTGAAATCTAGTTATAATTTTTACCCTAAATAGAAGTATGAAAGAAAATCAAAGAATTTGATTATTAGTATCATATTTTTTTTGTTTGTTTAACAGAATGTTACACCAGAGGAATGTGTTATAGCACTCAAAGAGACAGATTGGGATGTGCACAAAGCTGTGAAGGTTTTGCAACTTCAGTGCACAGTAAACATCCACAACCTTGAAGTAGAAGATTTCAAGCAAACACTAATTCATTGTAATTGGAATGTTCAACATGCAGCAGACTTCCTGCTTGCACGCTATATTGCAGGAGAAGACACCACAGAACTCTAATACTTACTCATTAGAGTGTTAATCATATTAATATTCATTAAAGCAGCATGTATAATGATACAACCCATAGATGTAGAATTTTTACGTAACAAGTTACTATTTGTGTGTGTGCCAAAAGCCAATATTCTTTCTTTTTTTTTAACTATAAAAGAAGATGTACAAAAGATGCTAATCTAAAACCAAACATACTTCTGTGGCATTATTTTTGTACTTGTACTTGTATTTTATATTTTTATAGAATATCACATTATAGGAGTCACCTTATATTCTTCAGTCTGAATATTAAAAAGTATCTTGTATCCATACTTTTATATTTTAATATTTAACAAGCTAGAGCTTAGGTTCTTGGGTTGATATTTTTGTTTACACTATCAGTGTTAGCATGTTTTTACAAAAACAGTAGTATTAAAATAACCTTTGACAGTTGCATGAACCTGGTCGTATAAAGGGTTCAGAATATTTGGTAGGAGAAGGTAAATTCTAATCTGGTAAAGCAAGTTGAGTTGCAGCAGTTGTTGTTTTTTTCAAGAGTTCAATATTTGTTTTACATTGAATAAATATAATGACTGGTAAAGTTATTTAATATGAAGAACAGAGAAGTTTTGTAACACTGTTTTTAAAATCATAGTACTATGTTTTAAATGTTTAATCTTACAAAGTGAATAAGATAAGAAAAAGTTCAAAGATTGAACCATTTCAAAGAACCATATTTTTAATCCATTGGTCACAAGAATTTACTTTACTTCAAGTAAAACTGATCTGAAAAATAAGTTATCAAAATTTTGATATATGTTTTTGATGAGAACAGCTATAAAATTTTTAAAAGAGTATTTATATAACAAAAAGAAATGCAGTAATAATTTAGAGCAATCATAAAAACTTTATACTTCCAATGAAGTTTTCAGTGACATTTGGAATATTACATTAGTAATTACATTTGAGCCTTTTAGAGAAATGAAAATACTGCTACAAGTCAATAAAAAGTTGCCTTATATAATATTTGTTTACAAGTACATTCTCTGAACAGTTTAAGTGTGTATGTATTTAACCAGTAAGTTGATTTTAGATTCAGAAGACTTATTTGTTATATATACATAAATATAATAATGTACTATATTGAATACTACATAAAAAGTTTCATGAAAATAAGTTTTGATAATTTTTTTATAAGTGACCTTGCCAATGAATCTCTTCCTTGTTAATTTTTTTTAAAAAGTAAAGCTTTTATTTCTAGTCAAAATATAAGATTTTTATAACAAATGATTAAAATGAAAAATGACACATCTTGTTTTTGTAATTTGTTAAAGACCAGTTTGTAACTTCAATCCATGATTGGTAACTAGTTAGTACAACCAGGTACATTATGTATTTTGAAAAAATGTTGAAAATTTTCCATAGAAAAAACTTATTATATTGCCTAGTTATATTTTTGTATCCTACTTGAAAGGAATATAAATTTGAAGGATTTCTAATGTTGGAAACTTTAAAAACTAAACTTAAGGTGGTGCCAAAACATTGTCTGTGTATTAAGTTCATTATTTTAATAAATATATGTGTACTTATACCCAGAATAAACCACTATAATAAGTCTCTAATATAAATTTCATAAACTTTTAATGGGACAAAAAAGAGCCTATTAGCCCATCAAGGATGTCCCTTCCAGCTCCCAACTATAACCACCCCTTACTACTTATGTATTCATCCAATCTTTTCTTGAACTCGTTTAAATTTTATGCCTCCACCACCCTTGAAGGCATCTTGTTCCAAAAGCCAACTACCCTCTTTGAAAAGTAATACTGTCTAAACTGTAGATGACTCCTACGTTGCCAAAATTTAAACTTATGCCCCCTTGTCCTATTGTTTTCACTGTTAAACAAAAAAGTTGATGGATCTATATTATAAATACCATTAATAATCTTAAACACTTCAACCAAATCCCCTAGTTTCTCCTCATAGGACAATCCCACTATCCCAGGTATCATCCTAATGGCTCTTCTCTGAACGTTCTCCAACAATTCAATGTACTTCTTAAAGAAGGGAGCCCAAAACTGTACACAGTACTCTAAATGAGGCCTTACAAGTAATTTATACAGTGAAGCAATAACATCCCTGGTCTTGTATTAAATATTTCTATAAATGCTACCTAAAACCCTATTGCTAGCTACAATACACTGTTTAGATCACTTAAATTATTTTTCAATCACAACACCAAGATCATTTTCTTCAACCACAGTATTTAATGAATTCCCGTTTAAATTGTAACAATAATTTGAATTGTGAAAACCTACATGCATCATCTTACATTTTGGATAGAACGTCATCTGCTACGTATTAGCCCAATGTTTCAAATGATCTAAATCTCTCTGTAAGTCTCCAGCATTTTTGATACAGTTAGCCAACCCAAAAATCTTAATGTCATCTGAAAACTTTAAAATTTTGTTAGTCATTCCAGAGTCAATATCATTAATATAAATCACAAACAGCAGAGTACCCAGCACAGAGTCATGAGGCACATGGCTTATAAATGTGATCCAGTCAGATCTAACTCCATTTATTACTACTCTCCAGCCAATTTTCTGTCCAATTTAACAACATTTCCCTCACAACCACAGATTTAATTTTTGTAAAAATTATTTTGTGAGGCACCTTGTCAAACACTTTCTGAATATCAAGGTAAACTAAATCTACAGTAATTCTTTCTAATACTCTTCCACTACTCAATGACCCGTAATAAATATTTGCTAGCAGTTCACAAATAAAATCTTTAAGTTTCTTTTAAACTGTAGGATAAAAGTTGTCTGCTCCAGTGGGTTTATCAATTTTGAAGTTTCCCAACTTTCTCTTACAATTCCATGACTTAAAATGATTACTTTTACATCAATATTTTTCTCTTATATTAAGTGCTCTGGTTGAGGCATAATACAAGGTGTTAATAAAGTCTATCTATTTCAGAGAAATAACGGGTATCTGTGTTAAATTCAAGGTATACATTTATTGAATACTTGAGAATAAGGTTCTACGTATGCACATCAATATCTCTACAGAGCTCAAATCTTTGTGCAGCATTTCTGAACACATCCTAGATAATTTCATGCGTTATTTTGTTAACAGCCGTTACAATGCGTGTACGTAAGTCCTGTAGATCTTTAACCTTCGTTTGATAGATGTCTGATTTGATAAATTCCCATGCAATGAAATCCAAGAGAATTAAATCTGGCGATCAAGCTGCCCAGGGCCTTTTGCTTCCACGTCCGATCCACTGATCTGGAAATCGTTCATTCAGGTACTCCCGAACAATATTTGTCTAGTGACAAGATACGCCTTCTTGCTGAAAGATGACGATGTTCAATATCCCAACCAACTGGGGTTCTAGGAACTGTTGCAACATGTCCAGATAAATAGCCCCTGTAACTGTAGCTTCAGCAAAGAAGAGCGGTCCATAAATATTAGATTTAGTCAAACCCAACTAGAAATTACATTTAGGAGTATCTCTTTCCCATTGATAGGAGAAATCAATCTGTCTTTCATTAGCTGGTATGCGACAGTTATGGCAGTTAGCCTTTCCACACGTATGGAAAGTTGCTTAATCATTAAAGAGAATGTGGTCCATTAAATTTTCATTCTGAATGCGTTCAACAAGATTGGCACACATTGCACTCCGCCGTGGATAGTCCTCTTCATGTAAAACCTGAAGGTAATAACTTTTCTTATGCAAATTTGTAATGTCAAATTTTTGTAGAACGTTGAATTGGGCAGCCTGAGTCTTGGTGATGCGGCACGAATTGACATGCGTGGTTCTTCCGTGATAGCCTTTCGTACTGCATTTACAGCATGCTCTGAGACACGTGGACGTCCAGATCTTGGTTCATCATTAAAAAATCCAGGTTTTTTTTATTTATTCAACAATTCACGTATTGTCTTGTCTGTAAGACCTGGCTTATGAAATTTTCTTTCAAACTTCCCTCTAATTTCTTTCCTTGAATACGCAATGTTACCACCATCACACGTTCTTGCACATTCATCTTATGGGGTTCTGCAATACCAATCAGTAAAAACAGTTATTTCACTGAAATAGATAGGGACTTTATAAACACCCTGTACTTGTATTTTCCTTTGTAAAAACTAAAGAGAACATATAATTGAATAAGGTTACCATCTCATAATCTCGGATCTGACTTCGTGGTGTCAGTGTGAGTCTTATATATCTATCTGTAACTAATAGTTCGTACATGAATAAAATTAGTTTTTATCATCAGTACGATTAAATTGCTCTGTAATTCATTGTGAACAATTCCACCAACACCGTATAATCCCATTAAAGCTCAAAACTTCATTTTAACTTTGGTATTTTAGACAGTTGTTTGTAAAGAAAATGGCATGCCTATGGTAAGAAGACCTAAAATGATACAAGAGGTTTATAAGTGGCTTTAGATCAGTTGTCTGTTAGTTTTTTTCCACTTTGCAATCATATTAGTGATCTAGAAGAAATTGGTGAATTATGTTATTTCATTCAATTTGACTAGTAGGTTATATAACTTTTTATTTCATATCTGCTTGTAATGATTCTGGTTAATGTTGTAATATAAATTTATCAAATTCCCCTGTGACAGTCTAACTAAATTATTGCTAATGCCAGTTTGTATTAACTATTGAAGTATTTTCAGTTTTTTAAACTTAACACTTTCAGGGAAGACATAATTGAGTATGATTTTTTTTTCACTTAAACTAGGCATTTGTCTATTTAGACGGGCATAAATTTTAACAGATGGGCAAAAATATTATATAAATTTCAGTAAAACCAAAATATGTTTGTCTTCAACACAAAAAAACAGAGCCCCTCCAGTGGCACAGCGGTATGTCTGCGGACTTACAACGCTAGAAACCGGGTTTCGATACCCGTGGTGGGCAGAGTACAGATAGCCTATTGTGTAGCTTTGCGCTTAACTACAAACAAACAGAAAATATATTTGGCCTTACCATTAAATAAAGTATACAGTTTCTTTTATTGTTTCCTGGTGTATTATTTACTAGCTTCCATGTCAGTCAGTCGTTTGAATGTAGGTGCTTAACCATTCATGATATCAAACGATATCCCAGCCATGACTTAGTTAAATAGTAATTCAGATAAGTTGTCTCTCTGCACCATCGAGAGTTATAGCTGTGCATAGATCACCATGTAATATCTTATGCATGCCACAAGCCTTGAACAAAATTACCATCCATTTTATTTTAACCTTTTAACTCCATTCGTTGTTTAATAAGGTGTCTTCATGCCAAAAAGTTGATGGCAAGCCATAAATGCAACAGCTCCATCTATTTTAAGTTTGATTTAGCCATCAGATTGGGCAGTGCAGCAGCCATTTTCCACTCAATGTTATGATGATTGGAAGAGACAGCTATGGCCCTAACATCATATGGTATAGGCCCGGCATGGTCAGGTGGTTAGGGTGCTCGACTCGTAATCTGAGGGTCGCGGGTTCGAATCCCCGTCCCACCAAACATGCTCGCCCTTTCAGCCGTGGGGGGCGTTTTAATGTGATGGCCAATCCCACTATTCGTTGGTAAAAGAGTTGGCGGTGGGTGGTGATGACTAGCTGCCTTCCCTCTAGTCTTACACAGCTAAATTAGAGACAGCTAGCGCAGATAGCCCTCGTGTAGCTTTGCGCGAAATTCAAAACAAACAATAATGATATGATAATGTGAGGTTTAGTTCCAGTGGATACCTGAGTAATTCCTTACCACTCATTAGGCACCACTCTAGACAGTTGACACAATCTTCTTTCCTGCAAATAATAATAAGCTAAGTGTGAGTGGAGAGAGGTAAATCTCGAAATTTGTCTTAGCAATGTTGTTTGACAGATGAAAGTAGATGTCACAAATCTGGTTTTCAGTCCACATTATAACAAAAGCAGCTTCAAAGTCTACAGCAAACACCTAATTGACCAGAGATATGGTAGTAGATTCCTGAAGGCTGTATATACAGTTTATGCTACTACTTCCTTTGTAGAAACCATTTTGATCAGAAGATACATATAAGTGAAGCAATCCAATGACTAAGTGAGACTATATTAAACAAAGGTTCTAAAGTTTTAGTGTCTATCGTAATAAGGAGATGCTTGATAACAGATAGGACCGAAAGTTACTAATATAACAGAATAAAAACAACATGGGCATATTTTCAAACAGGAGAATATATCATAGTATTCTATTTATTCTCAAAGAAATCCACAATAAAAAATTTTAAAGTAGAAAATGGAAAACAAATAGAATTAATTCCTACGCTTGTGTCATTTTGAACGAGAGCAGCATTGAGTACATAGATTGAAGCTGGTTAATAGAATTCTGTATGTTTGTTAGGATTTAATATGAAAAAATGAACATAGTTCGGAAAAACTTGAAGAATAATTAACTTGTAAGGGACCTAAGATTATCAAACTAAGACTGTCACAAGGGTTGTGAACATGAAGAAGTAATTTGATCAAAAATAACATCAGTTTTGGGCCACGAATATTACACTATTGAATGACAAGAGAAAAAATCATCACAAAATGAAAGTAGTTTATATGACACTGAGATAATTATGTTGAAAAGTGTTGATGGTTTGAAAGCCTAAGCATAGCACTGATAACTTAACACAAAAGAAGTTATTAACTCCAAAGCAGGATCATGCATCACAGGATGACAGAAGTTTCCTTTGGGAGTTTTGATAAACGAAATTCCATTCAAACCTAAAAGATTTGTATGTGAGGCTATCACAAAGGTTATAGATCATAAAGCAGGAAGGGGAAATTTTTGGAGAAAGCTTAAGTACTAGGGGTATTGAACACAACTTTGATACATTCTGATTCATAGTCACATAGTCCAGCATGATGATGTCCAATATAATTTGTACAAAGGGGAGTAATAGTAGATAAATTAACATGAGACTGGGATCTAACAAGAGTAGAGTACCCCATATTAACTCTGTAATTATGCTTTACGACCATATGTATGACACTTAAGACACTTTGTAATACTAGTCACAATGTGAAGGATACAGTGGCTAATAATGACTTTCATGTAGTTAAAAATAGGACTAGTAGTAGTGGATTTAATTATAATGAGTAAGTATTAATTAAGCAGCAGATTTCAACCTTTAGTTTGTGCAGATGATGAACTTGAAGAGGGAAGGATAACAAAGGGGACAGATAGAGGTGATAATGAAAAACATAAAGAGATTCTTTGGTATGGCATGTGGATAGGATAGTCTATAGGGTAAACGGGGAAAACTAATTATATTATGCTGTACAAGGGCAGGGGTAGAAAATTTAACCAACAGATCAAGGATATACTGAAGGATGTTAGCAGTAATGCAGGCTTTGTAGTGCACAGAGAGGCTAATGATGTAGGGAAAGGTACCAGAAGATCTTATATGAATAATGTTAAAGAAAGCATTATAAATACAAGTTTCAACTGACTGTAATGATGGGTGACTTGGAGGACTTTAGAAAATCAAGAGAGTTGGTAAAGTAGGAAATAAAAACTATATGAAAAAAGTTGGCTGAAAATGTTAAATTAATAAGAATTTTTTCACATACATTAAATGTAAACAAAATGTTAGGATGAAAGTAGGACCTTTGAGGGATGTTAAAAAAATTTGTTTGTTAGTTAGTAAGCATAAAGCTACACTATGAGCTATCTGTGCTGTTACAATCACAGGTATCGAAACCCAGTTTTTAGCATTATAAGTCCATAGACTTACTGCTGTGCTACTGTGAGGCAGGAAGGCTAATATCCAGTGATTATGGGATGGCTGGGTTATTAGATTATACTTTTTTCAGTTTTTATTCATTAAGCTTTAAGCAATATTCCTAACATGAACAGTTACTAGATGGAAACAAGGTTGAACAAGATGATCATATTGTTACGTCTCAGTTCGTTAGTTAATTTTCCGTAAATTTCGTTCCGACGAAACTTTAGCGACACAAGTCCTGTCTTAAATAAAACTGGTTTATTCTTTCTGAATACAACTTTGCAATACAC
>NW_013667749.1:122878-125065 GCF_000517525.1 Limulus polyphemus
CGGCAGTTCAATTACACATTGTTCCCTTCGCTTCTTGGCCGGTCTTATATATACAAGACTACCCCATATCTAGTAGTCTCCCAATGCTTCATGAACGTTCTAGAAGCGCGTGGCGTGTTACTAGCGTCACATGACCTCCGCTGTCGTAACAATATTAATTGAGCTTATTAAGAAAAAATTGGGAAGAATAAAGAAGGATAAAGCTCGTGGTCCAAGTAATGTTTACCCAAGGGTTTAGAAGGGGGTAAAGGACTGGATATATAAGCCACTTACTACTATTTTTTATAAGTCCTTGAATACTGGACAGATGCCAAAATGTTGGATGTTGGCTAATGTTACTTTTCTTTTCAAGGGAGGTAATAATAATTGTCTCAGTAATTATAGGCCTATTAGTCTTACATCAGTGATGAGAAAAGGTTTGGAAAGTCTAATAAAAATGCTTTGCAAGGACATTTAACAAAGTTTAAAATATTACTGGATAGTCAACATGGTTTCACTAGAAGAAAATCTCGACATTCTTTGAAGAGGTTACTGCTTACGTAGATGAGGGTATGGATGTGTATTTGGTGTGTCCAGATTTTCAAAATGCATTTGACAAAATGCCACATGAAAAGCTTGTTAAAAAGTAAGTGAGGATAGGTGGGTTCATTGGATAGAAAACTGGCTAGGTAGAAGAAAGCAGAGGGTCGTTATACGTGGAGTCAGTCCAACTAGATTAATGTCACAAGTGGGCACCTCAGGGCTCAGTGACATTGCTCTTTTTTGACTTACACCAATATCATATACGAAGACATGATCAACAGATTTTTTAAATTTCCTGATGACATTAATGTTTGCTAAGAGAATTAATAGTGTCGATGTATCATTTTCGTATTTAAGGGTGAAACTGGTAAGGTTAGAAAACACAAATATACATATGGGCAAGGTAAGAGTCATCTTCAGCTAAGAGAGCTATATTTTTCTAATAGAACCGGTATTTGGCGTTTGGAATGGGTTGCTTTTAGATGTGGTGGATGTACTTAATATAAGGGAAAACTTGATAAATAATTGAATGATAAAGGCTGGCTTTCAGTTTTTTGTGTGTTTAGTTTAATGTAGTGGATAGAAAGGCCTAGATGTACCAAAAGGTCCCTTGTTGTCCTTTAATGTTATGTTAAAAGGTCGAATGATGAACTTCACAAATCCAATCGCAACAAGATGGAGGATCCTTCTATCAATTTTCACTTACTCCAGGTGTCTAGGGGACAACCTTCAATTTTTCATAAGTTAATAATATAATACAAAATAGACCAGCAAACACTCGTATTTACAGGTGTGCCAGTTAGAATATCCTCTAAACATGAAAATTTCTAAATTTTTACACTATAAAAAATAAAACATAAATACATTTATTTTACATTTTGGTGAAATAAGAATATACTTTAACCCTTGTATATAGTACATTAAAATAATATATTTTCCTTTGACATTTTACAATTTTAAGCGTATAACGAAATATTTATAACCTTATATAAAACATTTAATCAAAACCTTTTACTTGTCCGGAGATGGGAAACTACAGATGGGAAAGTGACGACTTGGCAAACAGTTATACCAAGGAAGTTACAGGAAGTTGTGCTGCGTCAATCCCATGATACTTTAACAGGAGGACACCTCGGAGTTAAGAAGACATTGAGTCACCTACGACAAAGATTTTACTGGATAGGTATGAGGCAAGATGTGGAAGAATGGTGCAGAACATGCAATACATGTTGTGCTAAAAGGGGACCCAAGCATAAGGGACATGCTCCAATGAAGTTATATCATGTTGGCGCACCAATGGAAAGAGTAGCCATTTACATTGCTGGTCCTCTGTCCCAAACTCGTGCTGGAAACAAGTACATTTGTGTGGTGATGGATTATCTCACCAAGTGGCCTGAGACATATGCAATACCAAATCAGGAAGCTACAACTGTAGCTTCGGCTATTAGTGATTTCTTCTTCAGATTTGGTATGCCATACAAACTGCATTCAGATCAAGGCCATAACTTCGAATCGGCTGTGTTCCAAGAATGCTGCAAGTTGTTTGTCATCCGAAAGACCAGGACAACACCACTTTACCCACAGTCCGATGGGATGGTAGAAAAGTACAACTGGACACTGGGACAGGAATTGGCAAAGTTTTGTAATAGTCGCAAAGATGACTGG
>NW_013667749.1:126000-141104 GCF_000517525.1 Limulus polyphemus
TCCTCTGTCCATCCATTCATCTCTGCCAGTAGCTCAAACCGTGCTCTATATGCTTCCCACGGTGCTTTCTCATCGTATTCCTGTGGCTGCCTTCGTACTGGATCACTCCTGGTACTGACATTCATATCTGGGATATGACTTCTAACGGGACTGAATATGTCTGCATTAGGGTTTAGCTGCAGGGTCTGGATAGGGCTTGTCATTGTCTGGGGCTGATTAAGTCGATGGTCAATGTATCCTCCTTGTGTAAAAGACAATATATCGTCCTTTAACGTATCTAATTCGCTTTTAAATTTACTAATGTTTTCCATTTGTACTTCTTGTTTCCTTTCTTGTTCCAGTTGCCACTGCTGTAGTCTCTCTTCTTGTTTATATTATTTCTCCTCCAACAACTGCTGTAATTTATCTTCTTGTTTATTTTGCTGTTCGAGCTACCACTGTTGCAGGTTTTCTTGCCACTGCTGTAATTTCTCTTCTTGTTTCTTTTCTTTTTCGTCCAACAACTGCTGTAATCTTTCTTGTTTATTATGTTGTTCCAGCTGCCACTGTTGCAGGTTTTCTTGCAACTGCTGTTGTCTCTCTTCTTGTTTCTTTTCTTTTTCCTCCAACAAATGCGGTAATTTCTCTTGTTTATTTTGCTGTTCGAGCTGCCACTGTTGCAGGTTTTCTTGCAACTGCTGTTGTCTCTCTTCTTGTTTACTTTCTCGTTTTTCTTGTTTCTTTTGCTGTTCTTGTATTGCTGCCATCAAGTCTGCTATGCTGTAGTTTGATTTGCCGCCTCTCGTTTCCATCCTCTTCTTCTTTTTTTATTTTCTATCCCACTTCTGACACCAATTTGTTACGTCTCTGTATGTTTGTTTGTTAATTCTTCTACGACACAAGTCCTTTCTTTATAAAACTTGTTTATTCTTCCTCAATACAACTTTGTAACGTACTTAATTTTCACAGTTACACACACACACTGTAGTTCACAACAATTCACTCACTTTCTATCGCGCTTTGACTTAACTGTCCGTCCCCTCCCACTATAGTTCTGATCTCTGTGTCTGCTATCCTCGGTTCCCGCCGACCGTAATCGCTGTCTTTCTTTCTCTCTGCCTGCTTCGACTCCGACTCCCTATCTCACTTTCTAGCGCACTTATATACGATAATACTGCCTGTTCTAGAAACTTCTAAGACTCTCAACACGCGCCACCAGCGTAACTGACCCCCGCTGTCGCAACACACTAGCGAATCTTCTAGAATACTCGTCACATGACCCCCCCCCCCCCCACTGTCGTAACAATATTGTTTTTTTTCATTTCTTTTGCTAGTTGAATGTATTTTGTAGGCTTACTGGATGCAAAAACAACTTATTAGTGTATCTCACATGTTCGATAATACATTATAATTACGTGTTACATTATTTTGTTATTAATTTAGATGTTATATTATATATTTGTTTTTCATTTCTGTATGAATGTTCACAATTTTAACTGGTGACTCTGCAACTGATAGGCCTAAGTCTATTTGTTTTTCGATGACTTTTGTGGCTGTCAGACGAGCTTAGGTCAGTTGCTTTGTTCTGGTTTGTTAGGCCTAATATTCCTTATTTTTAATTTTAGCGCTTGGGTGTTGTGGGCTTATTATCTGTAATTTGATTTCAGTTTGTTACTGAACAAGAAAGTGTTAAAATGTGTGTTAAAAAGTAAGATATATATATGTATTTATTGCCTTTTCTATATTTATATTTTGAAAGTGATTTAAAATCAAACTAATTGTAAAGTTGTGCTTGGTAGGAACTTAAGAGTGGTGTGTAGGCCTAAATCGCGGAACAGATTTTATTTTTAGACTTTGTTTATTGAAGGAAGTGTGGACTGAAGTATATTATTTGACATGTTTTTTTTAAATTAACCCCTTTCTGTTTCAGCTAAAATAGCAATGAAGCTATTTTTGTTTTCACACAGTTTCTTTTTTTTCAGGCAATTTTCTCATTGACATTCACTTTCTAATTTGTGGTTAGTATTTTATTCAGAAAGTGTTTCTTATTATAATATTAGAGAAACAGGTTCATATTCACCAATCACCATATTCCGAAAGTTTCATTATTTTAGAAATAAAATATCTACAATATCCAAGTGACTCAATATCTAAGAGACACCGAATATGATGAACATCATATTAGCCAGTAGCCTTTTCATAAAGAGAGAAAAGTATCAGTGTTATATTTTTGTCAAATGCATTAATTATATAAAGTTTCTCTGGCTACAATGTATATGTTATAGCAAGAAAAAGCAAATCTCACTTCCATATTGTACCGGTTAAGGAAATGAAAATTTTGGTTGTATTTCAATTGGTTCAACCAGGTAACTACTTACTGGATCAAGAGTCAGCATATGCTGAACAACTTAAATGGTCCAGCTCTAGATGTTTGGAATATCTTGAACCTGAGTAACTAAGCAGTTGGCAAACTCTTGTCTCAAAGTTGTTGGGTCTGCACTTTAACCCACTAGGGAAGTCTGATTTGAATTTAAGACTTCCAGACTTGTAGTGCCCATGAAACATTTAGCTGTTTATGTTGATGAGAAACATACCACAGCAGCCTTGTATTTTAAGATGGAATACAAATACATTTAGGGCAGTCAAACTGAGAAATGCATGTTACATCAAACATATTTAATTTGTATAATTAGACAGGTTCTATGCACATGGTGAAGGATTTATCAGAAAAGCAAACAATTTTATCAGACACCTGTAGAAAGATGTGTAATTCAGCATTTCACTTGTCACAACAAAACCTTACCGAAACATATATAATGACCATTATAACATCAAATTCTTACAATTAACATCTGTAACTTTATATCACTTCATATTAAACATTCAAAACTTGATTGGTTCTCTTTGTACTCTAATAACCTCTGCAAGGCAACGTGACATGCTGTCAGTGAGGTTATTGATGTAATCCACCATGATTTCATCCCAAATTGTCACTAGAAAGCACTGGTTCAGGGTCATGATTATCAATTTTCTGGCTCAGTTTTGCCGAATAGTTCTCAATGGGATTACAGTGTGTAGCCTTTGCTAGCAATTGGAATCTTGTGACATCCTCCTTATTAAGATAATCCTGTACAGTATGTGTACTGTGGGCAGTGGTATTGTCATCCTGGAACAGAAAGTTATTGCCAAACCTTGCCCTAGCATATGGGAGAAATATCGTCTTCATGAGATGCCTGTAGGAGATGCCATTGACGTTTCCCGGGAGGATATGAAGATCAATTTTTCCACCATGATGAATACTGCACCACTGCTTGTGTGTTCCCTGTGGGAAAGACATTCTTCCCTTATCTGTTCACCAGACAAATGACAAACACAAATTTTACCACCAGCTTTAACATACTGGAAACACGACTCATCTGAAAAGATGACATGTAGCCAGTGTCCAACTGTAAGTTGGCATGCTGTCTTGCCCAAGTAACATGACTGTGAATTCTGGTAAATATCGGTTTACAGAGAGAACTTCTTGCAAAATAACCTTGTTTGATCAATCTTGATACACTGGAATGAATGTGTTTATGCCATTCCTGTCATAAGATGTTGCAAGACTTCTTTTGACCTTGACATGTTAACCTGATCAAAACACGGTCATATTGAGCACTATTTTCCTGGAACAATGTTTCCTGTAGTTCATTGACGTTTCAGGATTCTGGATAGAGTATCCTAGGGGTACCCTACTGTTCTGGCAATGTCCATTTGCTTCATACCATTTCTTGACAGTTGAACAATTTGATGCCCTTAACTTCTTGCATGTGACAAGGCATGGCTCTATACCAAGTACAGAAAAATTAATAATAGGTAGGAAAACAATGATTTATAAGCATAAGGGAAAGTTTTATTGATAGTTGAACATATCATATATTTTGACAGGACATATGTCTATCTTCTTCAGGTGTGATCAGTACTAAGTAATACAAGGTTTGTATTTTGTTACAAAGAACACAGGGCTTAAATATGATGGAAATTGTGTCAGCAGGTAACAGAATATATGTAAAGGTTAAATCTGGTCAAGAGTATGAATGGTGAATAGACCTTGCCAAATACAGCTGATGTTACTAAGGTCATTATCATGGTTTAGTGAGATATAACTCGCTTTGATGATTTCTGTAGTTCCTAAACACTTTCTTTTTTAGTTTTGGGTTGGTGTCCGAGGAGTATTTCATCTCAAAGTATTTTGTGACCTATTTCATATTGATGATATGTTAAAGCAGATATCTGAGATTCACCTCTATGCAGGACCTTGGTGTTCTTTGCATCTTATTTCTAAGGAATGTGACGTTTGTCCTATGTATTTCTTTCCCATTCACATGGAATAGTGTATATGCCCTGTTTTTGTTCTTTTATTTGGTATTTTTTCAGGTTAAGTAGTAAAATGATAATTTTATGTGAAGGTTTGAATACAGTTTTTAAATTATTTTTATTAAAAAGGCTAATAATTTCGTTAGCAATTTCTGGCACAAAAGGGAATAAAACAAATTTGTTATATTTTTTGTGATGCTGATAGGCAAAAGGTTTAGAGGTTTTGATGTTTGATTCAAGCCCTATCTATGATATTGGGGATGTAACCTCTAGATTGTGCTATGTTCTTTAGTAATAAGTAAGTCTTTATTATGGGTGCAAAATTGTATATCTTGATTTACGTGGGTGAAATAGAAGGATATTTTCTGTGGTAGGTGGTAATTCGATCTTATGTGTGGCTGCAAGGTGAAGGAATGGGGTTTCTTATATATATACTGGTGATAACTTTACTATTTTCTCTTTTTACATTCACATCTTAAAATGGAAGACAAGTGTTGGATGCTATTTCTTATAAAAAATTATGACATTTGGTCTTAATGTGTTTAGGAATTCAATGAAATTGAGTAGCGTCTCTTTCCCATGTCACCATATACTGAAAATATCATCTACGTATCTTAACCAGATTTCAGGTTTCAGTAAATCTTTGCCTTATACTTATAAATCGTTGTTTGCCTACCTATTATTATATTATCATAACGTGCATCCTTACTCAAGTACAGAGAAATTGTTGAACAAAGCATTGATCTGTTTCGAAAAAATATAATACCAAAAGCACACCCTTTTATAAAAAAAGGTGTTTGTGTGTTTGACAAAGAAATGCTCAAAACAAATTATACAGACCACAATAACAGCTTGTGCATGTTTGTTCAATAATATGCTACCTTATCTGTTACTACTTGAGCATTTACTCAATAACTACTCCATGCATGCAGGGAAAATTCTACTAATTGCACTGCATGAACTCATTTGATATTGATGGTGTCAAAGTACTCAAAGTACAGTAACACCTAACAGGAATGGTTATTCATTGCTTTATATTTGGCAGGTTTATACTTCTGCCACTAACAGCAGAATAACAATAGGAAATAGGTGTAAAAAAGATTAGAAGAAACTCTCAGGAGATTAACTTGGAACTTTACTGTCCACACTGAAAAGAACAGAGTACTATTCATTTTGTTTCTTCTAATTTGTAACTCATCTACTAGCAGTAAAATAACTACAGAAAATAAGTGGGAAAAGGAGAGAGTGTAAACTCTGACCATAAGTACTTTGAGATTTTGTAATCACTACTAACAATACAATACATTTTATTTTCGTTATACTTTGATTACTTACCTACAACCTGGAGAAATAAGTATAATTTTACAGTATAAAAAATAACAAATATATTATAAAGCTTTGCTGAAAATAAAAATGTTTGTTATTAAATTACAAGGTTTTGTATTTTTCATTTGTCTTCCTTGTTTATTATTATAAAAGTAATTGAAATCATAAAAATTGAAAGTTGTTAGGTAAGATAATGATATAAAAATAATAAAAAACCTTCATGAGGTATACACGCCTGCAGCTTCTGCATTACGCTGTTCGATAAAGTCGTGTCGATGCATGTGCGCCATGTAATTTTCAACTTCTATTGGCTTATTTTTAGTCAGACACAGTTCAAAAGTCAATAAAACAAAAATTAATAAATATAATTAGATTTATACTGTTAAGCAAGGTACATTTTAATGACTGGAATGACATTGCACATTGCTTAGTATATCTGAAATGGGATTAGACTCTAGTTAATGCTGGAATTTTTCCAGTGCATCAAAGCACTCATAAAAGTATCATTATGGAAATTTGCCAATGCTCATTATTGTTCACTTGCCTTAGGTGCACACAAAACTGGAGTAACTCTTTTCATTCCTATCATCATTACTGGTAACAACCAAGCCTTTCTGGAAGTTTAAAGATTATGTCTTCAGAAATACTGCTCACCACTCTCCATCATAAAGAGCTATTATCTCCTGCACTCTGCTTTGTAATATACTGTGCTTGCCACAAGACTTCAACAAAGCTCCCACTCCTACATGTCAACATGTATTGTGCTATCCTATATTGAAATCATCAGACTATAGCCTTCCACTAGAAGAGACATATTCTCCATGCAGTAATCCCTATAAGCACTAGTATTTGAAAAAAGGCTCATTATTTCCTTGGTACTACTAGTATTTAGACATATTTCTTGTGATTTTTTAGCCCTTTGCAGGATTTACATAACAGTTTGATCTTTTACCAGGAGTTATTAATTCTTTGTCTTACTCATTTTGTTTGTTTTAGTCATTTATGGGGACTATGACTACCCATGTGTCTTTAACTAACTTGTAACTGCAGTTTACAATAATAAAATGTTTTTATTAATTTGTGGTGTGATCTTGCTCATGAATCCTCAGGTCCACTTTGTGGCACTCAACTTCAGGATTCTTCTCCTGCTGTCTCCATGGAGACCAAGGCAACTAGAATAATTGTCTTTCAATGATGCTACCACCATTGTGCATCTGGTGGTTGGTACTATTCTGCCTCATTCATCTTTAATTTAGGTCCCTCATCATTCTGTTTCTATTGATTCAGCTGAGCCTGCCTCATCACATGACGATCTTGACCAGCTCTTCCCACTACCTGCCTTTGCTTCTGATTCTTTTCTTCCTGATGAGGAACCTTCTTCCTTTGCAATCCTGATTACTCAGGTATGTGACATTCTCTTTCTCCAGTAGTTTTTAATGAGTCTAAGGATGTTTGCTTTATGAGCCGTCATCTTCTGACTTTCTTTTTTTCTTTCTTCCATAGACACTCATATTAATTCTGATTTCTGTCTGTCCCAAATACGTGTTGTTCCACATCAGCCTTGACTTCTTCACCTTCATGACTTTTTCTACGGATTTTGGTCATGTTTCTTCTTCTCTTCTGGAACCAGAGTCTCTAAAAGCTCTCCTTTCTGCTTGGGGTGCTCCCTTTCATTCACTTTGTTTCTTACTTGTCCCAAATCTGCTCATCTTCATTTTACTATCATGCAGCTCCTTCACTATTTGTCTATGATTAATCTTCTCTTGGAGGCTCAAGGATAATGACCCCTATTATGTTGTGGTGACAATTTTCCCAACACAACTATGGGTATTCTTCTTCCCTCCTTGTCCTAACCTCCATCTATACTCATATTTCTATTTCCAAATTTGTAATAGTTCTGAACATTTCCACCATCTCCGGGGTTTGGACTTCAGAGGAGCAGTTCCCACAAACAGTGTTTTGGAAATGTTAGCTGTTTACCAGGCTTGCCAACGTCTTCAGTTTCAGTTCATGGGCCATTTGGTGACGATTCATTCAGACAATTCCACAGTTATATCTCACATCAATTATCAGGGTGACACTCGTTCTCTGGGCCTTTGCTTTTCCACTTTAGAAATTCTATTTTGGTCTCAAAATGATCAAATTCAGTTATTGGACTGTCATTTCATGAGGGCTTTGAACCTGGCAGCAGATAACTTGTCCTGTTTGGACAAGATCATTACCATGGAGTGGTCTCTTTATCCTTTGGTGTTTGACTGGATTTGTTCCCACTTGAGGTGTCCTGTAGACAATGTTGTTGCAGCTCCCTTCATTGCCAAACTTTCTCTCTTTTGGTCTCCAGTCCTGAACTCTGCAGCTCTGACTGTCAATGCTCTGAGCGAGAATTGGTCCAAACTCTTTCTTTATGCCTGCCCTCCTCTTCACCTTTTCCTCTGTGTCTTGTCTCTGATTTGTTTCAAATTTTGCTGGGTCCTTCTGATTGATCCTCTTTGGCTGGCTTAGTCAAAGTTTCTTTTCTTATGTCCTTTGACATCTAGGGAACCTCTTTCACTTCTTTCTTGGTGGTATCATCTACATCAGCCAAATACATCCATCTTTCACATTGAAGTGTTGCACCTTCATCTTCTTATGTGTAAATTGTCTGATTCCTTGCACAATTATCTGTCTTTTCACACAAAGTATCCCATTTTATGTTTTGTTCTTGCTGGCCTTTCACACTGGCTCTCTATCAGTGGTAATGGATTGTTCACTTTTACTGGTCCCTTTGCTACTCTCTTCCACTGGGTTATCCTACTCTGCCCCATTATATTTGCTTTTTTACCTGGCTTTTTGATAGGGCTTATCTGTGTTGATGATCACCAGGTATAAAGCAGCTTTGTTCACTATGTATTGTCTCTTACCCAGTCTGTCTCCCTTTCATTCTCTGATCCTGAAAGACCTTTTTTGGGCTTTTCACATCAGTCATCCCCCTTGCTGGTCCTTCTTCCAGACTGGAACCTCTGCATTGCTCCTCAAGCTCTCACTAGTTCCATTTGAACCTTTGGCCTCCTGTTCCTTATGTCATCTGTCCCTAAAGATATATTTTCTCCTGCTTGTTTGTAGGTGATGCCTCTCAGACATTTATGCATTAGATGAGTACTGTACTCTTTATTACAGGGATCAACTGATTTTATTTCTGGACCACTCCTTTCTTCTAAAGACTTGGCATGCCTGGGAGGGTGATTGGATGTTTTTTCCAAGCACTCTCCCTCCTATTTCTTCTTTATACAATAATCCCAACTTTCCATCTTTTGTGTCTAATTTGGGCTGTTCATGTTATCTTGCTTGAATTTTCCCTTCTGGGGAAACCACCATTGCCTGTTCTTACCATGGGATACCTCCTTGTCTCATGACTTCTCACCTTTGACTTTAAGCAGATTGGTTCATCAACTCATTCAGTTGGTGTATTTTTCTTTGGGTGAGGATGCTCATACACTTTATCACATCATCTTCCATTAGTTTAATCATCACACAGTTTCTCTTCTCACTCATTAACATTATCCCTTGGATGAGATCCAACAGACTGGGATGTGGATGACACTTAACAAGCTTGTATTACAATACCTACATTAAATGGTGGTTTCTTATGTTTCTGGCTTTTGCCTCCCTCTGGTCGCCATTCTCCAGTCTACCGAGAGGCTCTCATGAGATGAGTATTCTTATTTTTTCTTCATTCTTTCTCCTGCTCAGTCCTCGTCATTCTTAGATTTCTATGTCCATTACTTTATGTCAATGGAACCTAACTTGTGGCTAATGTTGCTTCACTTGGTATACTTACCCAAAATCCACATTGAGTAGGGGTGTCAGAAAATGTTAAGTCCATATCTCCCTGCTCAGTTCTCACTGTTGAGATAGGATTTTCCACAAACCTTGCTTGGTGGTGTCTATTTATACCATTTCTTCAAGGCCATTCTAAACTGCAAAAAATGACAGCACCAGAGGTGTACCTCCCTTTACACCTGGTTCACACCTGCTGATTTTAGTCACGCTAATCCATGTTACTGTCACTTAGTGTGGGACCTAATTCTGTATGATTATATGATATAATATGGTCCAAGTACCTCTGGTGTTCTCCCCCATGCAACTTCCCCCAGTCCCAAGTCACAGGGGAAAGTCGATATTTGTCATTGGGCAAGGTACTTTCCCATCCATTCACTTAGAAAATAATTTCAAACTGTGCCTCATATGCCTCTCATCATAGTCTCTTGATTTCTTGCTTGGGTATTATTTTATGACTGGTTTACTGTATTCTGCAACTTGATGAAGCAATGGTGTAGCTGGAGTAGTCCAGGAAGATCCTGTAGCCACAGGTGGCAAAACAATAATGATAACAGGTGTAGGTTGGATGGGTTATCATATTCTATATTTCATATTCCATATTACAATGGTTTTTGAAGCTAGAATCTTATGCAGATACAGAGAGAGGTGCATGTGGTCTGATCCTCATATTTGTTAATTCAAATTTTAAGTGTTTTTTTGTCACTGATGTTTAATTTTTTACTTCACTAATGCCTTTCTCTACACTTCCTGTTGTTTTTTCTGTTTTGTTATTGTTATCTTTCAGTAATCCTCTTATCTCGTTGTTATCAATTTTCTATACTTCATCAGTCTTCTTGTTGTAATAATTCTGGACACTTTCTATGGGTTTTTTAGTTTCAATTTACATTTTATATAGATTTGTTTAAACTTAAGTTGGTACATTTTCTATCAAACTGATGTACGTTTGCAGTCCATGTGTAATTTTAATACCTATGTCCTGTAATTCCTTTCTTCTTTCAATTTTCTTTCTCTTTATTCTTGGTATTCTTTTAATTTTCTGTCACTTTCTTTTTGACCATCTTTCTACTGTTTCCAACAAATTATTTGAGCTTATTTCGTCATCTTGAAGTTGGTTCTTACCTATATATTTTGCCAAAGTAATCTCCTGAATCCTAAACCAATTACTTCACTAAGAGGGTTGAAGCATATACACTAATCAATACCTTAGAAAAGTGTATAATTCATATTAGAGCACCAGAGGAGATATATACTGATGAAGAAGCAAACTAACAGTCAGCTGTTTGCCAAGTTGTGTAAGGTACTGGATGTGGTGAAAACTCCTACTTTACATTATCATTCCCAGTCTGATGGTTTGATTGAGTAGGTCATTCACGTTGTAAAATGTATAATTTGTAAACTTATGGGCTTATATCAAATTAACTGGGTTGACTAACTGCCATGTATGATGGTGACTGTTCTCCAAACATGTTAATGTTATGACGTGAAGTTATGCCACTAGTATATCTGATTTATGCCTCTTCATCTGCTGCAGAATTGCCAGAATTTCTGCAAGAGTGTTCTATAATATTAACTGCCATTAAACTGTCAACGATAGCTAAAATTCATAGAACAACATTAACACTAAGAGAGAAATATATACCTGTTGTGTGAATCCTTACTAACATAATTTAAACACATACAGGTGTAGTGCCATGGAGATATTTTCTTCTGATTTTTACATGTGAAACATCTATAATTGTTCTCTGAGAAAAAAAACAACAACAAAACTTTACATATGGTAATATGGTTGTATGTCTGCAGTGAATATTTAGTATGTAAGTAGTTGATTTGAGCATGATAGCCTTAAGACAGAGGCTTTTACAATAACAACTATGCTTCAGTGTTATTGTAAAGATGTATGATTGTCAGACAGAGCATGATTGGAGGTGGTTACACAGACTGTAACAGTGTAGTTAGGCCCCAAACCCATTTTAATATAAGGTATTTAACCCTCTGTATGAGCTGAGATTTAATATAACTTTGCAGATTATAATGAGAATGAAAATTGATGCAGATAACATATGGTTATGACATACCTCTCTAATACTATCATTTTACTTTGGAAGTGTTGTAGAAATATAACTTACTCTCAATCCATTGATAAAAATCTTGGCAGATTGTTGATATGGGTATGGAATGTCATAATATTTTGGTTTTATGTTGTTTTTATGATTAAACCTAAAAACATTGCAAATAACTGCTTTATAAATTCCATTGTTTCGAGTTGGATATGTAGATTATATATATACTTTAATAGACACTTAAGTAGATTAAGCTTCTAATTTTTAAATTTCTTTTAACAACCTTCACACTACAATTCTGTTTACTAAAAAACAAAGAAAAATGAATATCTATTTTCTAATTCTTTTCTTTCTTTTCTTATTGATAAGATATTTTCAATTTGGAATTTGCCACTTGTGCTTTTATAAAGCCTACTCACACAGATTGTTATGTTCATGAACTTCTACATATTCTTCAGCACGAAAATGTACTAGTCTACAGACCTTGCAAATACAGAAGCAAATCTTATAATTTTATAGATGAAACTCAGTTTTAATCCAATATAGATGTAGTATTTAGGCATGTTACATTTTCTACTCCTTGTTTATATATAAGTGCATGAACTTTCAACTTAATGATAGTCAAAGAATTAGCTAAGTTCCTTTCACCCTATTTACCTGTTGTTCTGAATCATTCATCTATGATACTATATGTGCTTAATCATGAGAAGATTTCTGTAAAGTTGAACATACTATGTAGAATTAAACAGCAATCTTTACTACTAGCAAGTTAAGTGATACTTTGAGGTTGCAACCACTTTCAGTTTTCATTGGTAATAACCAAAATGTATGTGTGCAGCATATATGCCATACAAAAGAATGTTCTTATGCATATAATGCTGGTATTTTTTCAGTTTCAAAAAGTTCTTAAAGAGTTCTACAATTCATGACAGAGATTTGGCTCTCCATTGAGAGTTCCCAAGCCTCCAGTAAAGATGCTAGTCAATTTGATTGATTTGTTTTGAATAAAGAATATTTCACATTACCATACTCTGTAAACAATCTTTCATTCTTCAGCAGTTAGATCAAAGAATACAGTTTAACTCTGCATAACATTTTTTTAAAATTTATATTATTTTTTATTCTACCTAGTTACTCTTAAGGGAACTCAGTGCACTATAGAATACTAGAGTTGGTAGGCAGGAGAAACTTTGGTGCCATATTTTTGCTCAGTTCTTTGTCTTTCTTCTGATGAGTGCATTTCCCTCTTCTCGTCTAAACTCTTGCATTATTATATTTAATGCTTCATACTTGAGGGTTGATGGCTGTCAGAGATTAATCATATCTCAGAGAAGTTTAATCCTGGATGTTGTACTTTTGCCAATGTTACAAAGGTTTATACCTTCTTTCTCATTGTGGGCACAGACTCGGGAAGGAGACCTGCTGGAATCTGGTTCACCCATAATGGCTGACAAAGCTCTCCCTCTAAAGGTCCACCTGATGGCCAAAGATAAAGTACAGTCTGGCAAGTAAAGGTTTGAATGGGGTCTTTACAGGACTGCTACACACTTCCAACCAAAGTAGCTTACCCCAGCTTAGCTCGAGTTCACCTGAGTGAGACTGGAGGTTTCACTGTTGGAAGATGTTCATCAGCTTCTGCTGTTTTAATGGCAGGAGAGATAATAGACATTAGTTGGTGAAGATGTTGAAGTACGGTGCAGTCAAAAATATCTGTCTTTGAGGACATATTGCTAGGCCAACCATCCATCATGGAGAGACCTGAGATTGTGCAGAGCTGATTGATGGGCTCTCCTTGGAAATTCATCAATTCGCCAACCAGGGGCGAGGATCTAATGCTCAAACAACTGCAGGAACCATTAATTATATCTGCGATACCACATGTTTGATTTTTTCAACATTAGGGTATCTCAGCATGGGAGAAAGCTATATGCCACAACCACAGAAGTTATCTAGTGATGCCAATGAAACATTACATATGTATCAGATACCTCATTCTGGTGGAAGTAGTTTCTGCTGTAATGAGGTTTGAAGTAATAACTTTAAATAAGTCATAAGAAAGGAAGAATTTTGCAGTGGCAACAGAAGTGGCTGTACCTTGGATCAAACACTGTTCCAAAATGAGTGCATCCTAGTGTCGAGATACAACCCTACTGGCTCTCAGTAAGTGGGCACATCTTCTTGGGCTTTGCCATAATTTTTGAGTCAAGTTCAATGCCAATGATGTCTCTGGCCAGATATTGCTATGGAAAGGTGAACCAAAGTATTTGCTTTGGGTATAGGGAACTGGCACATTAAAGTGAACTGACTGTATCCTGCTATGCAGTAAAGTAGGTGAGACTATATATTAGTCCCAACTCAACAGCATTACAGGAAGGTAGACAGATATTTGTAGATGCTTCCACCTCAACTCAGGAATATAATGGAACCCAAGTTGAGCGTATCCACTGATTTGGGAAAGAGCTGAAGACAGCTTACAGCTTGTGCCTGAAGGTTTGATCTTGCTGAAGCTGAGGTGCATTTGAGATGAGCTGAGGAATGTGTTAAAATATTTCTGTCACTAAACATGCTTTATTTGAAATTCCGGTATTGGCATATCCATGTGAAGGCTGTTATTTCCTGGTGGATAGTGATCAGTGATAATGGAACTGAAAGAGTGTTATTGCTGTTGCATGGTGGAATGGAACATATGTCATGTGTTCACATCTTCTAAATGTAGATACTGCATGACAAAGAAAACTGCTTGCATTTCTGGTCTATTTCAAACACTACTGACACTACCTGTATTGTAGAAAGTTCACCATTCAGATGGACTATGCTTCAATGAAGTGGTTTGTGAACTTCAAACACCTGTAAAAGATCATTGCAGGTTAGATCACAATGGTGTAAGAGATGGCTTTATTGTACTGTATTGTCATGGGCTGCAATGCAGACAGACAAACAATATTGTCTTACCACATGGGGTTACTGTTCATTGAATATCCCAACCTTGGATACCATGTGGGAGTTTAAGCCATTTCCTCTGTAGCAATGTTAAGCCATATGGCAGTGGAGTATACCACTATTTGGTGTAGTGATTTGCTTAAGAACCAGTTGCCGGTCATAACGACTGCTTCAACCATGAATTGAGCTTGTTCAAATATGATATTAGTCAATGATTCTAATCATATATAGATGAATGTGACTGTGACCTGGCAGTGATTCTCCATGTATTATCTGGTACAACTGCACAATTTGAAAATCAGGAGATTTACAAAATATTTTGTTAACTCAGTATTTTGATGAAAAGGAAAGTGATTTCATAATGTAAAATAAGCATTGGTACCACTTTACTTATAGAAAACTACTTCTGGATACAGTACTTGATAATTAAAGTGTCTATGTGACTCTGATAGAAAACATGTTATGGCCTCAAATAGTATCGGATTACTTCTGAGTATCCCTCAAATGACTGAAATCCATGGTTGATATATTTCTTTGAAATATCCAAATAAAAAACATTTACAGTAAGGGTGGGTGATTTAGACAATTTTTCAATACATCTCAGGCATGGGGGGGGGGGGGGGG